>NW_023276449.1:0-133775 GCF_013357705.1 Chelonus insularis
TTTAGTTCAACGTTGATATAGTTATTATAAGCAAGCATTATTTCATTAATGTTGAAAGTAATTAACGCAATATTTAGTATCAGATAACGTTGATATCAAATATTGGTACATTTAATCTTATGTATAACATTTATGTTCATTTCCAAGTGATTTCATACTGATATAGTTGAACTGTTTATTTCAAAAAATTATTGATGAAGTGTTTTATTATGTAATTTAATTACCAAAGAGCTTTCAATTACGTATTAATAATTGGTGAAGAAATTTAAAAAAACTATTCGTTCTTACTGAATTCACAACTACTGAACTAATTATTGAATAATTGAATTATTAGCAATACTTTTAGTTATTAATGTCTTAAATATTTAAAACATAATTGAACAAAAAAAAACTGGTATTAAAATAAATGAATTTTCTTTCAGGATACTGGCTCTTCCATTGTCATTTCCTCTTCCACATAGTAATTGGTATGAACTTGATTCTTCATGTTGGTACACACGCCGATTTACCACCAATTCCACCAAACTTCCCTCAATGTGGAGACCATTTACCACCAATAACACCACCGTTAGCAGAAAGCGTGTTCCATTAAAAGTGTATTATTAGTAATACTCTTGTAAAATAGTTTAATCCGGGGGAGGATTAATCAACGCTTGAATATGGTATTTATTGAACTTGAAGTAATGTCAAAGGTTTTCACCAGGAACCTGTCGATATTTTTCTAACATTATTGTGTAATTGTGTAAATAATTTAGAGCTAGATAATTGTGTATACCTTTATACTACTTTAATTTTTCTATTGCGAAGTAGCAAGAGGATCGTTGATTGTTTTCTTTTCTTTTTTTACTATTATCAATAAAGATTGAATGAGAAAAAGAGTGCGCGTGGAAATGTGAGTATTCGTTTGTATTTAAATACAATAGAATGCTGTTAAAGATAAATCTAACGATCCTATTATTTGTTCTTGCTACTTTCGACTGCCCATTCATACTTTGTTTATCATTCTCGAAACAGAGAAACATATATTTTTAATAATAAAGTTGTTTACAAAAAACTGGCTTAAATATTTATATAATTTATTTCATAACATAATTACATTTTAATCATTCTAGTCGTACTTGAGATTATTATCGACAAGATCTCAAGTTCAAAAATACTTCTTTTTAGATTCATTCATTAATAAACAATACATTCATTAAAAACAAATACATTTTCAATATTAAAATATATTATCGAGTATTGTAAACCTATATGTTCCTTTCAAATAATTTCCTAAATAAATCAAGAACTCCTATGTTGAAACAAATTGACCATGACAATAATTTTACTAGATCCTAATTGATGTCATAAAAATCAACTGCCCATGAAGAACCTGAACACGTGAATGAGTCTTTGGATTTGATGCCCCATTAGCTGATTATGCTCTCATATTGATCAATAACTCATTTTTTCATCACCAATAAGCATCATTGAATGACCTAACTATAATGACTTGCAAGGATATTACTTTAGTAACCAGATTTTAGTCCTGGCAATTAAAGTAGAATATCATAATTTACATATTGATCTGCTTTTTTTTATCTTAAGATAATATATGAGTTCTACACCCACCAGAGAGTTTTAGAAAAAATAATCATTAGTATTGCAATAGAGATAGATTTACTTTAAATAAAAAAATTTGTTCTGTTTGATCAACCACCACATCTGCTTCAACATATAGAAATAAATCTACACTTGTTTGAACTCTATTCAGCCAGGTTTTTTTTAGTGTTAACTCACACATGTACATACTACTGGCAGTTTTAATTTCCAGTATATATCAATACCACATAAATCAAAGATAAAACCACAATTGAGGATTTGGAATACTTTTTTTTATTTTCATTCTAGGATAAAAAGTATTGAGTTAGTGAGATCGAAAAAAAACTTTCATCATGGTATACTAAAATTATTTCTTTTCTTCTTTTGGTTAAAAATACTATAAATATTTGAATATATGCATAATTCATAACGTACATGAAGTAGCATATTGAGCAAGAATTGTGGGAAGAGATAGGTGAGAGCGAATATGACAATTGCATATATATTTCTTTTTCAAAGAACAAGTGATTGTTGTCAATCAATTATCTTATTCAATTATTAATGTCTCAATTATCAACTTTGCAAGTTTAAATTATTCATCACATTTTCCTTTACACAATTAATCCTATACTTCTAATAAATAATCAAATCCTAAGAATCATCAACTCATGAGAAACTGTCAATAAATTTATTTCTTAAAATTTGCCAAGAATATATTATGAAAATACTGCTACTTAGATGCAATAAAAACCAGTTATACGACATCTATTCCTAAAGGGCTATACATTGATCTACCTCAATACTTGTTTTTTCTATATCACTAAGTAGCAACTCAACTGATTTCGCTCCAAATTAAATTAGTTTCAAGTTACTAGTAGATCGATGACGGAAGATTAATCAAAATCTGTCTTATCATGTGTATTATCCTTATAACGTCCAATGACAAATTCTTATAGGTTGAGTCATCTAATGCAATCAATAATAAACTCCACCAGTTTATATAACATCAAAAATAGTTATAATTAAAGAAGTTGTATAACACTAACAAAAAAATTGGTTCTCACTGAATCAATAAGACCAAAAAAGCTCAATAAAAATCCGCTTGATGCAGGAGTTGATGATGGTTTATTGAATATTGTCACTGGTCAGACAACGTCTGAAGCAACTGCTCCTTTTCTACTAGATGCACCTAAATCAGGTCAATTAAGAAAAAGAAAGGTTTCCAAATAGCTTTCCTATCTACATCTATTCTACAATGATAGTGTAGAGAAGCATTTTCTCATTGATTCTTGGAACTGTTGCATTTAGTACCTGGTAGATCTTTGAATTAGGTAATTAAACACCTTGCTGCTCATTAGAAGATGCAACATCACTGAACAAAGCTTCAAACGTCTCTGAAACCACTGAACTGATTTAGTTTGTTTCTAGTTCAGAGTGAAGTGATTTTGGTCTAATAAAGACTATTTACCTTCATTCCAAGTTATCTGAAAGTTAAACAGATGTATCGAATAGCTGATTAATTATCTTGATAAATATTTAGGTATCAGATATATATTACTAAAAGACAAATAGCTTAGTAGTTTAAGTGATTAATAACACTATTGATTTTCAAACAAATAAAATCTTGAAAGATAATACTTTTCATCAGCAGAATTGGGTTTTTCCAATTAATTTAATTACGTCTCAATTAAAATCTTATCAACATACCAGCTATCAATAGATATAAATCTCGAATTTTTTGTTAATCTAATTTTCTACTGAATAGCATTGCACTCATTAGTACTTTTAAGATTATCAACAATGATGATAAGATCAACTTCATCTTTTTCCCTTATATTTAATTCATAAACAACGTAATTATTGTAATAATTACTGCTATTGTTGATGAGTTGGTTTTTTTTTTTTTTTAACATTGAAAGAAAGAAAAATAAAATCTCCATTAGAAAGTTACGAATAAATGAAGGTAAAGGTTATTCATTATTTTTGTAAAGGAAATGTTCAATGTAAAAGCATGAACATTAATGTGTGAATAATTAAATTGCAATCTGTTCCATCATGAAATGCTTGATTATCAATAGGACGTGATAAATAGATAATGTTAATCTTAAGAAATACGTGAATCATTGACTTTTTCAGCCAAAGAATAATCTAAGTGATTTATTATTAGCTGCAGAATAATGTTGACAAAAATATATATCTTATTAGATAGTTTTATTCCAGGCATTTTTTTTTTTATTTTAATGGAGATGTTAATCAGAAGTGATTTCGAGACTTTGAAGATGTATGTTGGATTCAGTGGGAAAAAATTGGGTGAAAACCCAATATTTATTTATTGTTGACAATTTAAATCAGATAATTTTGATTTGTATCAAACAAAAGCGTCATATGATGATTGTGAGTACGGAAGCAATTTTCTTCATCAAGTGAAATCAAATGATAATTTATTCTCATCAGAATCCTTATCAATGCTTTAGCATTCAAATAAGATATTTATCAGATTGAGGAGAAAAATAATCGATATGATTGGAGTATATAAAGCCCAGATTCATTGAGAAAAGCAGTAACAAATCCAATTTTTCCAAGATGAAATCATTAGCAACTTTGGTAGCAGTTTTGTCAGTTGTTTCTGCTGTTTCAGCTCGAGATATCTCTCGAGTTGTTGGTGGAACTGAAGCAGCTGAAGGGGCACATCCACATCAAGTCTCTTTAAGACGAGGAAATTCGCATTTCTGTGGTGGAGTTATTCTAAATAGCTATTGGATTGTTACTGCTGCTCACTGCCTTGTTTAGTAAGTAAACATGATGAAATAGTACGTGCTTTTATACACTAAATATTCATTTTACCAATTCAATTCCCAAGATTTAATCAAAGTATATTCGTACGGTGTTATAAATGTGTTCAGAATTTCCTGAGATTGCAATAAAAAATGGTTATTTATTGAAATCAATTGGAGAATCTGATGTACAGGCTGTGAAATTGAATTATCAAAAAAGAAGTACTGATGCTAGAAGTTTAAAGCTATTCAAATAATGTCATCTGTCGATTAATTTAACTACTGCCACTAGTAAATTATTAAAAGACTGTTAGCATTAATGTTTTATTTGATGTTATTATTTTAGCACTTCACCATCATCTGTAAGTGTAGTGGTAGGCACAAACAGCCTCTCAAAAGGTGGAGAATACTATAAAGCTCAAGTTCTGATGGTCCACGAGAAATATGACAGTTCTAAATTCTTGAATGATATTGGTCTCATTAAAGTATCCGAAGAAATAGTATTTACTGAGAAAATTCAACCCATTTCTCTTCCCAAAGTTGATGATACGTTCAAAGAATATCCTGTCAAATTGTCTGGATGGGGATCAATCTATGTTGGCAGTTCACTTCCTGATAAATTACAGGAAATCGATTTGATGGTTATCACTCATGAAAAATGTTTAAACTACCATCCAGCATATATCACTAAATCACATGTTTGCACTTTGACCAAAGTTGGAGAAGGTGCTTGCCACGTAAGTTTCATTTCATTACTAAACTAATATTCTACATGAATTAATCCACTTTCTTGAATATCATATGAATATGAAAATTATTAGAGCATTTATACTGTATGTGTTTTAAGCTATAACAATGTTTGGTTTAAAATTTCAGGGTGACTCTGGTGGTCCACTTAGTGCTGATGGCGTTCTTGTTGGTTTGGTTTCCTTTGGAAGACCCTGTGCTCGTGGATTTCCCGATGTTTATACTCGGGTTTCAGCTTTTGTTGACTGGATTGAAGATACCATGGCTAAAACTGACATGATAATCAGCCAATTGCAACATTAATTAAAACTTTATTGTTGTTATAACAGTAAATATTTGGGCATTTAATGTTATATTAAAACTGTGTCCATTATCTAATAAATGATGCTATAACATAAAAAAATGTAGTTTTTTTTCTTTTGTGTTTGTCTTGGATCATTTTTATTAAATATCATGAGCATCACCCAATATACTGAATTTTTATATGATTAATTATTCAGTCAACAACGAATGTTAATTAATAAAATTATTAAAAGGAATTGATATTGAGTTGTTTCAGATATCGATTTCAACGTTTGATTGAAATAAAAGTACTTAATATAATTATTAGTAATTAAAATTTAATCAATTAAATGATTAATTGAATAATCAATAATTAATCTTCAAGTACTGATATTGTAAAGTATAAAATAAATAATTTTTCAAGCAAAATAGCAGTTTAATAGAAGCTCAATAATGTTCCTTTTAAATTCTTTATTTTTATTTCTTATTGCTATAAATGGCAATGGTAAGTAATTATTCTTGTCGTTAACTCAACAAATTATATAAATTTATTTGAGTGAGTTACATGAAATATAATTGTATAATTATATCATTAGAAGCAGCAAATATAGCACGTGTTGTTGGTGGTAGAGATGCACCAGAGCATAAATATCCTTATCAAGTTTCTCTCAGCCGTATGATTTTTGGCGAATATGACCATTTCTGTGGTGGGTCTATAATACATAAAAATTGGATCCTTACTGCTGGTCATTGCGTAGAAGGGTAATTAATTATTTCATTATAAATTATTTCAAATGACTTCAGTTATTAGCAACATTAAAAATTTCTTTCTCAAGCTTGTTATGAAAAGTATTTCGTAATGTATTATTCAAATTTTTAGCGGTCTAGATAATTTTATAATTAAAGCTGGCATCAACCGACTCAATCAGCAAGGAGATATATATAATATCTGGTTCAGTGTTATTCCTGATAGTTATGTAAACTTTTTCCATGATGACATTGCTTTAATTCGAGTACGAGAAGATATAGTATTCTCAGATTATGTTAAGCCAATTGCTTTAGCACGAGATGATCTACAAACAGACTTTACTTGGGCTATATTTTCTGGATGGGGTAGTACTTATGTATGTACAATTCATTACATTTATTTGCTTCACATTATTAATTAAAATCCAAGCTTCTTTTTTCTTTAAACAATTTGTCAATTTTGTTTAAAAACCATTTACTGTTTTATTCTTCTAGCTGGGAGGACCATCACCCAACAATCTTCAAGAAATCGATATGATGATAATTTCCAATGACATTTGCAGAAAAGAAAAGACTACAATTACTGCAAATCATATTTGTACTTTGAGTAAACCACTTCAAGGCAATTGTCATGTAAGTATATAAATGTAATTAACAGTTCGATTGAACAGGCTATTCATTATCAATTTTCTTCTTCATTGATTCAACGACTATTTTAGGGCGATTCTGGAGGACCTCTTGTATTAAATGGCTTTCAAGTTGGTATTGCTTCATATGTCACTCCATGTGCTGTTGGTAATCCAGATGCTTATACTCGAGTCTCTAAATATGTTGGCTGGATTCATTATATCATGGAAAAATATCAGTCACCTGTATTTAGAAGTTCACATTTTAACAAACTTCTAGATGATTAAAACATCATTTCAAGTAATATTTTGGTACTTAAGAACCAAATGTGATATTCAGTAATAAATAAAAAATTGTGATGATAATTTAACATTTTAGAAAATAAAAAATAATTAATGTAAATAGAAAATTATGAAACATTGCTTGGATAATAAAGCATCAGTTTTTAAAAAGTAGAAAATATCGAACTAAAAATGAGACTAATTTTTATTTATTTATATAATTAAAAAAAATTTCCATCATCACCTTAAATAAGTTATTAAAAATTTTGTTGATCAATAATCAAAGGTATTCTGATTATTTTATCATTCATAAATATCAGAAATATTTTGATAAATAAGCTAAAAATAAGCTAAATTGGTATCATTTGTTATCATCAAATCATATCAATGAATATTTGTATAATGAATTCGTTGGTGTCTATATTAATAAGAACTATTGTTCAATTGATTAATACTGTCATTATTTTTAAACTAATAGTCTTACAATCATGTGGATAAGACAATCTTCCTGCTTGCTATAAAAGTTATTGAAGTTTTACCATTTCTTTATAGTCTCATATCACTTGAAAATTGAAATGAAATAAGTTGCAATTTAAAACTCTCAAGACATTAATTTACAGAAGACCTGAAGTAACTAATGTAGTTATCAATAAATAATGTTTATATCTATAGAAGTGTGTAAGATGTTTCATAATAGATGATTAATATTCCATAAGTATAATGGAAAAGAGTTCGTTGGCTTCACTAAACAATCTTGGAGAAACCATATGTATTTTATAACATACAAGTACTGATACGTACTCACGTCTAAAAGGTTCTGACCTCAAAGAGCAACAGAGTACGTCGTAATACAAGCAGTGACATGATTATAGAGTAGATATTGATGTGACATTTTCAGAGTTGAGCTGGTATATATAACTTGAATTAAAGTATTGCCGGAAGTACAATATCATCTTGGCTTGAATTGTGTCAGCAGTGGTTTGGTATGTTGATATTGTGGTATTGATATTGTTTTAAATCAATAAGGTAATCATTTTTATAATAATACCAGATATTATATAATATACTACAGACAAGTATTGCTGAAGAAAAATCCTGATTGATTGACAATTGTATCTTATTTATTACTACGTAAAGGAATCGTTTTAAAACGAAGCAATTTATAAGAAAACCGTTTGCGATATAACTAAAATCGTTTAGCATTTTATGAAATTTTTTAACTACTCCAAAATGCGTAATTACTGACAGGTATCGAGTACTTTAGATGCACAACATCTATTTCCTGCTGAAATATATTGGTACTGATGATATATAATGTAGGACGAATATTTTGGCAGATGCAATCATAACTAAATAATTGCTTATGGATCAGTGAAGATAGGGAATAAGTGTTAATGTTCAGTTCCTATTGGGAATATACTCCTTTCAGGTTCAAATCTGTTAATGAATTTGATAGCATGATGCTACAAGAAATAGTAATATGCAGTTGTGACTACATGTATATACATGTAGTATAGGGTTTGATTTATTCAATTGTTGTTTAGCAGAAGATGCAAAGAATAAAAAGAATGGAATACTTTAACTGTCATTTTAGTCCTTACCTGAAATAAAAAAAAAAGACACATGATTAATATAGTTGGACCTAAATAAAATAATTTGTTATTTAAAATGATTGAATATCAAGCAAACTAAATAAAAACCAATTAAATAAAATATCAGTTTTCTAAATTTCGAACTTTTCGGTTACAAAAAAAAATTTTGCGGTTAAAAATGTATTTATGAATAATTAGAATAATAAAACGAGTTATTCGTTAACATACCTTGAATTAACTCCTGAATCTACTTTTTGGTGAATAAACATTAAATAATTGTTGATAAATTCACATTTTTTTAATTAAAAATTCACAAAAACATTCTGCGACCGAGAACATTCGAAAACCGTTAAACAATCTGAATTCCTGGAATACTAACTTAGAAGTTAAGATGAAACTCTACTATACCGACCGAGAGTAAAATATTTTACACCGCCGGAAGAGTTGGTTTCTACTTTACTTTCTTAACCTCCAAAATGAGACATGTGTTAATTTGTAAACATGGGTGAAAAGAATTTTAATTTTATTTTATTAAAAAAACAATTTCTTCGGTGTTGTCCAATCGAACAGATCGTTTTTCCTGAAAAAATAGATATCGAAATACAGAAAAAAATTGTTCATGACATTATTCTAGATAGTGAAGTCCAAAAATATCCAATAAAAATTGTTTATCAACAAGCTTTTTTACGTAAGCTTTTGAAAAAATTAGAAAATGATAATCAAGAAATTTGTGATGAATTATATGATACTTTTGGTAACTTAATATCAATAAATGATGTTTCAATAACTCATTATCGCCATCACCTAATTAATGGCAATAAAAATAATGAAATCGCAAGTGATAGAATTATTATTGAAGAAAATAAACATATTATTTCACAAGGAACAACTGGCTTATGTAGTTGGCAGGTAAACATTTTCTTTATGAATAATTTAAAAAATATGAACATTTAATAATTAATCTAACTACCTCTATCATTTCTAGGCTGCTGAATTATTAGCAGAATGGTGTATAGCAAATAGAAATGAAATTAAAGATAAAAATCTGTTAGAATTAGGTTCTGGAGTTGGACTTACAGGAATAACAGTTATAAAAACATGTTCTCCAAAGAAGTATATATTTTCTGACTGTCATCCGACTGTTTTAACATTGCTTAAAAAAAACGTAGAACTTAATTTACTACCTTCTATGAAAAGAAATAATAAAGAACGATTGTATGAATGTAATACGGACGTTGAAGTAATTGATTTAGCTTGGGAATCAATTGACAAATTGATTGACGAGGAAGTAGAGTGGACTCCACCTCATCTAATACTAGCAGCGGATGTTATATATGATTCTAGTATTTTTTACTCATTAATTAAAGCATTGAAAGTGCTTTTAAATCAAGTCAATAGTTACGCCATCATCGGTATCACTGTCCGAAATGACGCTACGCTATCCACATTCTTAACGCAATTAGGTAACTTCTCATTACTTTTTACTCCGTCAATCGATCATTTAATATTAATTAAATAGTTCCTTGATGATTTCAATACTTGATGTATTATATATTATTGTTTCAGTGGAATCAAACTTAAAATATATTGAAGAAAAACTTCCTAATTATACTACTTTTTTTAAACCAGACATGCCTTTGAAACTTGTAAAAATTTTTAATAACCGGTAAGTTTTTTTATTATCTGTTATAAATTTACATAATAATTTTTATAAAAACAATAGTGCTTTTCAAATAATATTTAAACGTTAATATTAATAAAAAGTAATAATATTAAAAATTATGAGAAGAAATAAACGTAATGTCTGTCGGTAAAAGACATTTAAAACCATTTTCGTTTATTTTGGCGTTTAAGTTTAACTTCAGTCTCGTCTACGTCTTTATCAGCGTCTTTCTTGTGGCTCTTTTTGAAGTGTTTTTCCTTAATTTTTTCTTTTAATTTTATTTTCTTATTTTTTTGCATTGTATTTTGTTCCTCTGCATCACTTTTATTACCGCCTTTGTTTTTAGCTGAAAGAAAAAAAACATTTTATTCAAGTTGCAATTAAAATTTATATAAATTTGGTGATGTATTTTCGTATAAGACTAAAAATGTAAGCACAAATAAATTTTTTGAAGCAATAAAAGCTCAAAACTATTTTAATAAATATATTTACCGGTATATAATTCCATGTGCATATTTATACTTTTATCTTCTTCAACTTCCCTTCGTCGATCCATCTCTAAACACTCAACAATTTCACTTCTCCTTTCAACAACCTCAACCAATCGTTGAATAAGAGCCTCTTCTCGTTGCTTATCAAAGTCTGTTTTTGTAGCCTCAGGTTGGCACATCAAACAACGTATTTGATATTCAATATCTGCATGTTCTTCCTCAAGGCGTTGCTGTCTTTTCAACAACATCAACTCAGCTTGTCGTCTGAATAACTCATTCTTTTCATTTACCAGAGCAAATAACTCTAAAACAAGCTCGTCCGCATCCATACTCAAATTACTTTCATCATCTTGTCCATCTCCCGATTCGCATTTCATCCGAATCAATTGCTCTAAACGTACACCTTGTTTTTCTAATCCTTGTTGCTGCATTTCTATTTCTGATAACTCTCGTTTTACATCTTTCATCGACAACACTTTTATCTTCCGCCTTTGAGGAATTGGTATTGCAGGAGCTGGTGCCTTTTTTCGTTTCCACTTTCCTTGAGCACTTTTATCGTGGAATAAATATTCATGATTTTCTCTGTTGTGAGATAGTGCAGACATTGATTGTTTGCTTTTATTTGCTTCATTTTTACTAATTTTAATATCTTCCCAAGATTCATTATGACTATCATCCATTTTATATACTGACTGATTCATCGAAGATTCAGATAAGCTTAAATTTTCCAAGGCTTCATAGGTTTCCGTTAGAGGTAGTGAAGCATTCAATGCTGTTGGTGGTAGTGGTGCTGGTTTATTCTTCCGTAGCTTTGGTCTACGCATGGGTGAACTCTGAAAAATTATACAAATAAATTATTATGAATATAACTTATATTACAGTCAATGAACAAAAAAGGTTACATTGAAAATTATTCAACGTTTTTACAAATTTATTATTTTAATATAACAATTCAAGTACCCATATTAATTAATACTTAAATGAATATATTAAAATTGTGTTAAGTTGTTGATATAACCAATAAAAAAAAAACAAATCTCACATGAGCGTATGGTTTAGATGTAGAATCCGGAGAAGCTATTACCGAAGAAGAACTTTCATTCGACATTGGTGGAGGTGGTGCAGGTTTTCGTTTCCTATAACGACTGCTATGTGTTGACGTCGACGTAGAACTAGCTAAAGAGCTGCTAGAAGCATAAATTTCATCGCGATTCAAACTGGATTTATTATTGAAGCTTCCCGATTCATTTTCCCTATTTTTCCTGGGCTTAGGAACTGGAGTTTGTTGCGAAATTTTTTCTTTATCCTCTTCTTCACTCTCAGGCTCCTCATCATCGCTCCAAAATGGATTTAAATTGATCCGAGGAGCTTTAAGAAGACGCTTTTGTGGTGAATCAGCCTGAGTAGTTTTACTACCAACATTGATTCGAGCAGCAGGCTTAGGAGGAATCAAATTCTTATTATTTTCATCTTCATCTTCATCGCTACTACTTCCAAATGGATTAGTAGATTTTTTCTTAACATTTATACTTTCTTCTTTATTATCTTTATCTTTAATATCACTTCCATCACCATTATTATCATCATCATCACTCCTAAAAGGGTTTAATTCATCAGGATAATTATCCTCATCTTCTGGAATACTCAAATCAATTCCTTTGGCATTTAAAATATCGATTTCATCTTGAGATTCTTCTTTACTAAGTTTAGTAAGATCATGTGATTTAGAACCCTCGTTAAATGCTGTAGAATTCTCTTCTAATGAGTCTGGCTCTATCAATGTAGACACACCTGGAGAATTCTCTTTATCGCAGTCTTTTTCATCATTTACTACTAAATTCTCAAATAATTTAAGCCTTTTCTGGACAAGTGAAAGACACTGATTGACATCTGTCTCATCACCAGCAACGCCAAGCATTTCTTTGGTATCCTGGCTCTTAAATTCATCCTTACAATCTAGTTTATGTGACGTGGCAGTAAGGCAACGATTGTGAATACTATCTGTGCTATCTTCTACATGTTTATTTACAAATTTGTTCGATTTGTTTTCATTATCAGTGCGCGTTGTCATGGAATGTAATTTTGAAGTCTTTTCGTTAAGAAGACTGACATCTGGGGATGATTTACCATCATTGCATTCATTAGACAAATCAATTGACTCTGTAGAAACTTGAAAATCTTTCTGTTTTTCTTGTAAATTTTCTTCAGCTGACTGCAAATGACTTGACATAAAATTTAACCTCATATGAGCTATCTGTGAACTTTGTTTAGTCACGTCTGGATTCTTTACTTCATTCTGACTCTTTCTTACGCATTTCTCTTCATCGCTTAATGACCTCGTGCATCCTTGGACTTCCTTGACTTCTTGTTCCGCATCAAGAACCAACGAATCATCATAGAATTCAGATCTACTTGGTGGATCTTCATCCGGACAAGTCTCGCAGCAGTATTGCCCTTCTTCAGTCTCATAATAGCTACAAGGTGTCAGTTGATTTTGACATCGGGCACATCTGAAGCACGTTCGATGATAAGTCTTTCGTGAGATCACCAACTTCTCAGCAAGAAATACAGGCATTTCACAGATCACACATGGTTCTTTTCGCATCCCCAGATGTGGTTTCACCTGTGTAAATATAATTATACATTAGTCAATCAATTCATTCAATAAATAAATTTCTAAAATTATTTTTACGTAAAAAATTAAATAATCTTTTCAATGTGTTTCAAATCTTTACATAGAAATTTATACATATGTTGCATAAGTCTTTGCAAATTAGTAGTAAATAAAATAAATATTATTTCAAATAAATGAAATCATGTTTTCCTTCTTGTTCAACATTACATAAGAATCAGTTTTTACCTTTTACGAATGTTCTAATTCCAAATTAATTTCAATTAAAACTATGTATATATCTATATAAGGTTATAAATAAAATATTACAGAGACTTTTGCAACAGTTAGCTATTTTACAAGCTCGTATTCAATCATTTACTCTAACGCTTTCTCCGAAATTGCATTCCCATTACAGTACCTACTTGCGTATTTTTTGGGTCATGAACATTGCATGCTTTCTAGATTCACGCGAAAATCTAGAAGTTTATAATTATAATTATAATAAGCACCCAAGGTAGCATGCTGACATGAATCTAGTGCAACCTGTTAGATGAATAATTTTTTACAACGTTTTTTTTTAATGGCGACTCCAGTGATATTTAGTGGTTTAATGACTCATAAATTAGTAAATGCATGGCGGTCCCACATGCATGTGTAAGTAGACAGGTTTACATTATATATATTATATGTATGTACAAGTACAAAACTCGATGTGAGTTCAATGGCCTGAGATCACCGGCTTTTCTCAGAGTTCAACTGATGACGCACGCTTTTCTTGACTTTTAAGTTTAAGTCTAAAGTAAATTCAATTCCATAGATTATTTACCACAATTTTATCATCAATAGACGATGTTATGCGTGACATTTCACTTGTTGGTAGCAAACTGCGAGTCAGCTAACAACAGACAGCAGTCTAAGCAGTAGTTGAACGATAGAAAATGAAGAAGAAATGATAAAGAAAAATCTTGAAAACGATTGAAAAGACGTGATCTCACTGGCAAGCTGATGAATACTGCGAGAATAATTCCTTATTCAAGCATTCGGGGCGCGTGCGCTTTCGTGCCACACGTTGCTTATAAATAACCAACGTGATAATCTATCGCCTCTTCTTCCTCTCACAGTCGTAGACAATTAAAATCAAACAATGACTACTTTCAGCATCTTCACCATTTTATTACTTCAATATCAAAAGCTGTTAAGTACTAACTATTAATATACTATTGACTCTAATTTTCACTCATTGAGATAATGGTCATCAATTGTTTATACTAAAATTATTTCAACTACCTACATATTAACTCTTCATTTTATATAAAATCATGTAATCATCCTACATGGTTTGTCCTAATATAACTATCAACTAATAATTGTTTATACCAAGCATTTAAAAGGATCCATTTAACAAATTATAGATTGATGACTAGTGAGCGATTTTATTTCAATAATAAAATAGTAAAATGAAATATTTTTATTCAAGAGTTCATAAGTTTAGCTACCAAGTTGTTTTTAATCATCCACCAATAAGATTCTACAATTCTAATGACCTAAGATAACTTGGAGTATTTTTTTCAGGTAAAACCAAGACAAAGTTGGATTATTGATGATGGATTTCATGGAATGAAGATGAATGAAAATTGATGAAATCATTATATAGCTCGAATTAGTGTCTGATTACATGAGATAATTAAAAAACAAGAGGTTTTAAAAGGTTAGGAGGTCGTAAAAAGTAGGCGAGTTATAAAATGTTGACGATTCAACCCACGGACCAATGACCTGAACGTGTATGAACTACCAGTACAAATCAACTCTCTTCCGTCTCGTAATCAAACATTCCAAGGAGGTCCTTGAAACGTGACACCAACTTTTAAAATTTAAATATACATAAAGACACTACTTAAATACAAATATTTTTGGAAATTACACTTGATTCAATGTCAATTTCAATCAGTTCAGAATTTTCTTTCATGTTTACTGTTATTTAATCATGAAAAATTTAACTTATTGACTTAAATGACAAGCATGCAGCGTGCATTATATGAAATAACAGTGAATTGAGCAAACCAAAGTGATATTATAACAATGATTTAACAAATAAATAAATAAATGAAAATAATATTTAGTGAAAGCAAAACAATAAACGACAAAGCAATTACCTTCTAGCAGAATATTTCAGGTTTATATTGCCCCATTAAGTCCAAGCTTTCCTCCTGAAGAACAAAAATAAATCCGTGACGGTATGTGTTAACTTTTAATCATCTTTTTCTTGTATTCTATGATTAGTTGAGAAAATTTAACAAGCATTTTCTAGATAATACAAAATCTATAGTTCTTTAGAGATACTGCTACTGGATATCAAGAAATTCTTCCATAAAAAGCTGCTCATTTATGGATATCTTGTTACCAAAAATAGTAGATTAATTATTGTAATATAATTATTGTTCTCTATTTTTTATAATCAAACATCTCTACAGTTAATAATCATCTAAATCATACAAAAGGCTGATAAATTGTTTGTAATATTTATCTTCAATGGTAATTCAATATTTAAACAACGACTTAATAAAGCATATAGATGAATAATACCATAATTACTCATCCATTGATTACAATATTTGATCAAAATTTATGTTGTATTTAATGATCAAATAAATAAATTATAGTATAAAGAGCAATAAACATAGGAAAATGATATTTTCAAAGTTGATAGTATACAAAGAAAAACTATTTAATTAAAAAAAAAAACAAATTAAAATGATAATTCTATTGAATTAAAGCCTCAGTAAATATTTATTTAATCACAAAAATGATTGAATAACTAATTTACATTAATCCTACCTAAGCAAGCTATGTGATAAATCATTAACATGAGTTATTATTAAGAACAACATTTCAATGAAATCATCATTTATAATAAACTGGCTATTTAATTTTATTATCTATTAAAAGAATAAAAAAAAAATACATATATAAATATATAATTATCAACGTTATAAATGACTAGCTCTAGAAATAAGCTTTATTATGGAAGAGTTGCCAAAAGAAAAAAAAGATATTTCATAATTTTATATATTTAAGTCTGTCATTGAAATGGTTTTAACACGATATGAGGGATTTACGCTGGCATGAACATTCTCATAATCGAGGACAATTGTCATTAGGTACGGAAGTAGGAACATCACGAGAACGAAAGAGAGTGGGAATCTTACGGCATTATGTTCTTCTCGTATACACTAAAAGATAAAAGATAAAAAAGGAAGAAGAAAATGTTACTGACGGCTTTCAGTAAGTACAAGAGAGGGCAATGACGTTACTCTCGTGGAATCGTGAGTCGCAGCATCTCTTATAACTCGTGTACACTTCCTCCAAAGAAACGAAAATTATTATCTGCCTCTAGGCAAGGGTTTGCCTGTAGCTCTCTTGGCTACGTTTCCTTCTCATTACGATATTACGCGCGGGTCTCGTCCATCAGCCAGCTTTTACCACATTATTTTGCTCTCTTTTAACCTTTATTTTACTTTACTACACCAAGAAAATCAAAGTCGAATTGTATTTATATATTTTTGCTAACCAGTCATATTGATTTTACTATCTTTTAGTATGGATAAGAACCGTACAGTGGCAGTAAAAAATTTTTTCTCTCAACTCCTATTAGTCCAGTAGCCATAAGTTTAAATCCTATCTTCAGATGCTTCAATTATAGAATAAGAATAAACATTTTTTTAATCATGAATTCTTGTAGTTGTCAATGACAAGAACATTTGTATAAATTTTTATTACTAGGCAATAATTATTATTATTGTTTATTGAATGTCAAAGTTCTTTTTATAACTGATAATGCTTTTTTTTCTTTTTAAAAAAATAAATCAAATAAACAGGAAGTACAAATTTTACAATATTAATTGAGAAAATATTCTATCATTATTAATCAAATAGTCTTGTTTCATTGAACTTGATAAATAAAATGAATCTCTGGAACTTTTTATTGCTTGTACAGTATCGTAGATTGGATAAGTTATTTATTTTGATTTTTCTCGTTGGAAAAAAAAGTAAGGAAGAGAGCAAGATAAGTAGAGAAATTTCAATGGTTATTTTTTTTTATGTATAAGTAACTTGATTTACACTTGAGTAATTTGCAAAACAATAAAAACAAGCGGTTCATGATTGAATTACAAAAGAAAAAATACGAATAGTAAAAAAAAAACTAAAATGCAAGGAAAAAATGATAAAGCTGACATCGAGAAGCGATGATGATATCTTGAAGATAAATGATAACTGTTTAAATTCTAAGATGTTTTTTAAATGTCAAACTAACTATAACGTACATTGTTTAATTTATCTATTTCTTCAATTGGCAAATGATTGAAAACAATTTATCGTTATAAAAAGAATTGATTTTAAATGTTGAATAATTTTAATAATGAATAATAAATATTTCTTACTTGGAAGTTATGTATTGTATTTCATTAGAAAATAGGAAAACTGATAAATAAATAACTGAATAAATTATGAATTTCATTTATAATCATAAAGCAGAAAAACAATACTTTTTTTCTGTTATTTTGTTACGTAAAAGTGAACGTCTTATTACTCTATTAGATGTTATCTTCATAGAAATGAATAAATATAACAAAAAAATATATATATATATAAATATTTTCAACAGTAGAGTAAAAAATATGAATAGATTATAAATGATTTGACATCGAGATAAATCATTAAATTCCATGTCAATAAATAAATCTCATTTCTGATGAATAATATGGAAGTTGTACCAATGAAGAATAAATAAATTAACAAATATACTCGAAATACTTAGATTAAAATATGGAAACATATTGAAATGAGAAAAAAAAAAAATTGGTCGTTACCTTCGACGTTGGGGACTCTGCAACTGGAGTGATTTGTTGATTGGAGCTTTCTGGAGTTCGACTCCGAGCCACTCGACTTGGTGAAGATCCTAAAAAAAAATGTTTATTTATTAAACCAATTAAAAAGTTAATTAATGAACTTTCCTAACACTTTCATATGTATAAGTTAACTTAAATAAATAATCTAAGATCTTTGGTAGACTCTACTATCCATTCAACATCTATCTTCTCCATCTCTTAAAGTTCTGAATAATTGTAAATGAATGAATTAATTAAGCAATTAATCAGGTAATTTCCAATCAGATATTTAACATAAAATGATAATGTAAAAAGATGTGAAATGAAGGATATTTAAAAAGGGAGAAGAACACGTGAGAGACGTCGAGTTTCTCTGGTAATTGTGCAAGAGTTGGATACTGAAGTGAATTGAAGAAAATGAAAGAAATAATTCACTAAGGCTTGGATAATTATTTTGCACGAGACTAGTTCTTGATAGCAATCATGCGTTTCTTATATACGTTCATACAAGCGACGATAAAACATATTTTGCGCACGAGAAAGTCTCTCAACTCAGACACTTGAATGCGTGACCTATTTAGCTTAGACACGAGTACCATACAGTGTCTTACTGAGTCTTTACTTGAAACTAACAACGACGACAACGACAATAATAATGAAGCTCGTCTCTCTCGTAAGATATATGTACATTGTACACATATTAATCCATGTTGACTGGTTTTCGCGCGCGACTGGTTCGCCATCAAGCTCTAGCTCTTTCACTTTTATCGCCTGGAGATCATGCCTCGGGCTATAACACATTCGATTCAAATGATTCGATGTTGCAAAGCGACTTTAAGCAATCCTTGTGACTTACTTATTGATGGAATTGATCTGAGATATCAATTGCCTTGACAATAATGTATGATATGTATCATTTTGCTACAACTCTCACCTCCAAATTGTTGGTAAAACTGCGAGAGATAGGTCAGAATTGAAAGCCGATCAGGAACTGAACATGAGGCCATGTCCTCGGCATCAAGAAGGGCAGGAATACCTAAATGTTGTTCTGCTGTTCTGAAGGCCAGTTCATTATTCCCATATATATCGTCTTTATTTAAACTGCTAAAGTCTCTGAAAATTAAAAAGAAACAGTTTTATTTAATTTATTATTCCAGTTTATTATCACTTCTTTTATAAAAAATCTTACATTAATCTTCACTTTTTCAACACTTCGCATTCTAGTATTATTTGAAATTTATTTTTATTTCTTGAAGCAAATCAGTGATTTTAATCTTTTTTATAAGTTTTATTTTTAGTCTTTTCAAAATTCTTTTATTACTCGGTTCGTATTTATTTATGACTCTTTAAATTATTCATTATAAAGAAATATAATGATTTGAGAATATTTATTACTATGTGGATTGCTTTTTAGCTGATAATAAAATTTTGTCATTCACAAATTTGTATTCGATGCATATTTATCATGTTAAACTTTCAATTTATTAATTTTTATCTAAATCTAATTCTCTTTTAAACATTCCATATAACTGAATATTAATTAACACCTGGATGCTAGTATTTTTTTTGAACAAGCTTGTTTAATATTTAATTAATTTATTCATTGAAATCTACAATTAAATAGATACTTTAATCCTTGGAGGTTTAACTTTAATAGCTATCAACAAAATGTAATGACCTAAAAAAATAGGCCAAGAATACTTATTTTGATTAAATGGAATCTAATAAAAATTAAAAAAAAAGAGTTAACTTCATTGTTTGTATATTAATAAAAAAAAACTAATAAAATCATAAAAGATGAAAAAATAATTAAACAAATTACAAACTACATATTTGATGAATAAGATAATTAGTGAAACTGTTTTTAATTAAAAAAGAAATATTACTAACCATTTGTAACATGAAAAAAGCATTTATTAGTTTTAATTAAGGTAGTAACATTGAAAAATTTTGTTATTTGATTTTTTATCAAGCATTTTACCTTCCATGAGTCAGTGGTTATTTTTAATCTATCAAAGGTCAAGCTTGAGCCTTGTATTACCATTTTCAGTCGTTATAAAAATGATTTTTTCCTTTTATTTTCGACCAAACTTGAATTATATTATAAGTATTAAAGAATGATTGCGCTGCTACGCGTAATGAAATATAATATTTATCAAGTAATCGTGACACTTGATACTATTGAGTGAAGGAAGTCGCGAGAAAACATGATCAGGCACATTGGCCAAAGTGATTCTTCACTCTTGTATCTTGTTACACACCTGTGCTGATATAATTCTTTGTACTCAGCTGACCAAAAATGGTAGTGAGTTGAGCAAACAAGCAAATCATTCAAGAGTTTAACAGTTAATCGAGATCGACACGTGTCAAATGAAACTCATTTTACCACTCACATGAGATCTGGTCGAAAGTGATGTATCATCGCGCAAAAAGCAAGACCATCACGCCATGAGGTCGTCATGTTTTGAACGTTAACTCCAGGATAACCTTCAGTAATTCGCCTGCACCAAAGCTCCAGGGCTTTTGGACCTCGTCTTTCTGACATCTTGATTCTTTTTATTTCTCTAAAACAATCCTTGAATCTTCCTTAATAATCCGGGATCTCTCAGCTCTTCTGAAACAAAAGGGGATTTTATTTTTAATGAGAAAAAAAAGAGCTCCGTAACTGACAGCTTGAGTGAATATAAAAAAAAAAACTGATTTGTTATAACCAATTTTAAATTCAAATTAATTTTTTGAAAATATCTTTTTGACATAAATAAAATATTGAAAAATAATACTAATAAATAAGTAATATATTTTTTTTACAACTGGATTAGCTTTTGAGATAATTATATTGCTAATAAATAAATGTTTTGTTTAAAATAGATTAACAAAACGATCAAGTAGTTTGAAAAAAATTAAATTAAAAGCTGTAACATAATATTTTATTTTTCACTATTTTTAAATAAATAAATAATAAAAATATTCATTCATTAAAAAAATCATGATTGAAAAACAGTCATCAATCATTCGAATAATTTTATAATGACAGACATTATAAAAAATAAAATTGTCGTTTCTAAGAAGGAAATTCATATCACGTTCATGTTAATGTTTGAAATAAACTTTTTTTTATTTTATCAATCATTTTCTACTCATTTCTGCAAATAAATGTTATAATTAAAATGCAAATTGGAGAAAAAAATTAATGGCGACACAGGAAAAAAAGCATTTGATGAATAAAACTATTTAGAAATTGAGGATGTTGCTGTCATGTCAAGTATCGATGTTTTTTTTTTCCTAACATTTTCATTGAACAAAAGAATAGTAAAACGTGTAGGTGCTTGTTCTAGCATCTCTTTGAAATTGTACACACCCAATAGCTCGTTAATGCGACCAAGAGTCCTCGTTTGCTGTACAGTTAAGCGCGACTTCCGGTCGAACCGGTGTTTTGCCTCAACGGAATCGCGTGATAAAAAGTATACGATAGACTTTTAGAAAAATATATAGCTTCATTTTGTTTTTGTATATACATATCCATTGGACTACATTACTCGGTCACGTAAATTGAACGGAAATTGTCTTTCTAGAGGTGTCGTTAAGCCGTTAATCTCACCACAATTTCAAATTACATCTAATAAAAAAGACAATAGTCATTTTCTAAAAGACAAGAAAATAAATCCGTAACAATCAATTATTCCTGTTTTTCTGCACACTCAGACATTACTTGGCCTAGAACTTGAGTGTTCGACTTTTTAATTCAATTACTTCCAACAACTTTTCAAGCCTCGTCAATCTTTTATCAAGCCCATGACTAATAGTTACTCCTTTTTCATTCTCCATAAACGATAACAAGTGCAATTAAAAACGATTTAAGGATAAGCAATCATTTTTTCCATGTTCATCAAGTCAACTGAGATTGGAAATTTGTTTATCAGAAAGCAATACCTTGTTATTCAGTCTAAGCTGTAGTTATTCATTCAAGTTAACAAAAGATAGTATCTATGTTTATCAAAAAGCAGATAGACAGACAAAATAAATCCAACAAAATGGAGTCCACTTGTTTACAAATAACTTCTTTTGACCCAATTTCTTGTCACATCACCAACCTAAACATTAGCAAGATGTCTTTTTGAAGGTAATCATACACTTTCACGGTCACTTGGTATCTTGATCAATTAAAAATCAGAAAAATAAATAAATCTTTATGACTAAACAAAATAGTAGAAGTAATTTTAGAACTTTAAATGGTAAAAAACAATAAACTGCTTCAAATAATCGTTAATAGAAAATTTTCTTGTCTTCAGATCAACTTCTTGTATGTTTTTTTTATAATCTACACAAAAAAAACGAACAATTTGAAATGAGAAATAATTAAAATTCAATTAAAATGATATTCCGTTTTTGAAATGATCATTTTCAAAAAGCTACTTACTTGTTGAAATAAAAAAAAATATTTCAATTATATTCATAATATGAATAAAATTTTCTAATAAAACAATCATTGAAATTGCAATAAATTATCATGAAATGCTCGTGAAAGCAATTTAAACACTGAACCAACTCAATTCTAAAAATAACATTGGGTTAGTGATAAGTGTAACTTTTAGCAGCAGAACAAGGTTAAATGTTTCTGTTCGTTCTACATTCAATTGTTTCTGGAAATAGATATAGAAACACAATGAATAATTATAAAGATAAATTACATCCTACTAGAAAATAATTTAATAACATACTTCAGATTGAACAAAAAAAAAAGTCTTGAAAAAATTAGTGAGAAAATAGTAGCATAACATGTATCCTGTTTAATAAGTTCCAAGACTTGGTTGCATTGTAGCTGTTAAATATTAGTTCTTATTGGAGCAGACTATATATTTTAAAATTTCTTCTCAGAAACCATAACAAACTAGTTTCGTAGTCAGATGAGTCTGCAGGTCAGTATTCAAGTCTGTTGGAGTCTAATCACAGGCCCAATCTTTTTTTTTCCGTCGAGGTTCCACGGAACGTTGCATTGGAGGGATCAGGGACAGCTGGTTGCGTTAGCAGGAGAGACTACCTGTTTGAGCTTGCACCGCTCGTGCCTCTTTCAATCTCTCCTCTCTTCAACAAGAGACTCCACTTTGAACATAAAAGATTCTAACAATAGGTATGCATCCCATTCTCAAACTTGAACCTCGAATTCATTTCTACCAACTAGGGAGCTAAATTGAACTGAAGATTTTTTTATAAGTCTTTCAATAGTTTTGCCGAAGAGAGATATACTCTATCAACTTTATTTTTAGGAATTCTATGGCATCTTAATTTTTTATCACTTGTTACCGTTAACGTTAGTCTAGAAATTGGTTCTCAAAGTTAAAAATTCTCAACGACCTTCAATTTATTTAATTTTAAAGAATTTTGTATTTCTGAAAGAAAAAAGAAATTCATTTATAATATTTTTAATCTTTAAATAAAATTTTATGATTATTAACTTGTTAATCCTTCAATAAAATTTTTGATGTCATGATAAGTAATAAAAATAAATTAAATTATTATTTATGATAAAAGTTTTTTCAAGTATCATTATCATCATAATAATTAATTAGCATGTAATGGATATCAACTCTTGAAATGAGATAGAACTTTTGAGTATTAATGTATTACACAGGATAAAGTGTAAATTAAAGTAACAACAAGTTCCATCAATGTAATCTACTAAGTAGATGAAAAGTTTTGTTCTCTTTAGTGAATCTAATTATTGGTACTCTCATACAATTGATAATGAAAAGATATCTGCACATTAACAATCAGTAATCTGCTGTATAATCGTGCATAAAATAATTCACCATAAATGGTATTAAACATGACTCTGAGCAGAGAACATTAGCATATCTATCAAAATTTTTTAAAAACAAATCTCCAATGATAGCTAAAGATTTATTATGAGTTAAAAACAATTTCATTGTACTGAACTATCAATACAATTACTATTTTTACTAGAACAATGACTACTAATAATTGTTATTTAACATTGAAAATAAATATTTCATGCTTCAGTGAATTTAAAGTAAAATGTACCTGAATTATATCCATAATCATACCTTCTTAAAAAAATTACTAGATCATTAATAACAGTTAAACAGAATCAAATAAAAAAATGAAGAGCATTAACTTTTGTTCTAATATGTAATTATCAAACAAATTCACATCCTGTAGTCAACTCTAAAAATGGTTATGTTTATATTTCCAACAATTAAGTGAATAAGTATTTTTAAAAAATTTCCAGATAACAGTGTTGAAAGTTGATGCTTTCATTCACTTCTTACAGTTACAATGATTATTTTAGTACATATGGATATGATTGTTTTCAAAATCTTCACACGAGTGTCTCGTGTATATAATAGTTTGAAAAAGATAGGAAGGAAGAGACGACAGAAAGAGAAAGAGATACACGCAAGTGTGCGAGAGTACACCGTGGGAACGTATGCCGGTAGAACAGGTAAGTGTATATAGTAGCAAAAGACGCTGCTGTTTCACGTCGCGATGTTCATGCAACGTGATTAAAATCATGCACGACGTGTATTTACGGATGCACGCGATCACCTGGAAAAGGTTAGTTATAGAACCAATGTATAAAGCAAATTACTTAGTACATAATTTACGCATTACCTTACGTCACTCGCATGATTTTTTATTCAATCTTTCTCCAAACATATCGCCTTAATTCTGATTTACACGTGTCACTACTTCCTTACGCCAATCTCTATGACAACGGACTTTCCAACAAAATTTATTGATCACTCTCCTTCTATCTAACCTATTACACGTTTGCGTGCTTCGAAAAAATATAGCTATATTTAACTTAACTTTACTACTCGCGTGCGAATCAACAACTGAATCCCACCAAGAAGTGTTCGGTGTTTTACAGCTACCTTTTTGACCCTCTCTCTCTTTCTTTCTACCACACCGCAGTTGCCATATTTTTCCCTCTCCTTCTTGGATGCGCGCGCACTATATAGCTGGCGCTAAAACCTGAACTCAATTTGAATTTGTCATCAACTCTCAACTGAACAGCTGTAAAATTTCATATTAATAAACAATTAATTTTATTAGAAAACTAATCAATAAAAAATATTTTTAATTAGATTATTGAAGATAATAATACTATTAAAAATTCACAATCAATCAACATGATCAAAAACAATTTTTTTTTAATTTAAAAAATCAAAATATTTTGATTGAAAATTAAAAAATAAATAAAAACTTGAATATTTAACGGGGAGTAATGAAAAATATAAAAACTCGATAAACACATAGATAAATGCGCGCGCACGGTTAATTTTGGCGCGTAAATTAAAAATGTATGTTTTTTAGAGAAATGAAATGAAATAATATTTTTTTTCTTTTTAAAAAAAAATAATAGAGACACTATAAATACAGGTAATAAAAATTGAATTGAGTGGTCATAGGTTAATGGAAAAAAGTAGGTAAAAACGGGGAAAGAGGCCAATAAACCCAGGTATTCATTTCTAAGGTGCGGCGCACGTTCTACCACATATTTACTGACATACATACACAATATACATAACTGATCATCGATCAATAAACCCCCAGGATGTGCTGAAGACTGCACAGCTCGTGCGCCGAGTACGACGCTCACTTTCTGGGGCTCGGCCACGGGCAGTTTGTATTTTGTGTGCGATTCAGGGTTCGCCGCGCACGCGATGTTTCGGCGCTGCTAGCGACGTAGATGACCGAAAATATCCGAATGGTGACGAACGTTGATACCACGACGCTTCTCTTAGGCGCCTGTCTCTCTCCCTGTAGCCAAAACGCGCCGACATGTCTCCGGAGTCAGCCTCTTTCATAAAATCACCGTGATAATTTTTATCTTACGAATAAACGTATTAAACTTATCAGTAACTAATTAATTATTATCACAAAATGAAATATCGGGCATCAGAATGTATTAATCTCGAACTCGGTTAAATAGATTTATAGTAACAATGTAGATTTTTAAGTAAAAAAACGAGGGTAAAACTGACCCAGAGGCCACATCGAGATGATATAAAAGGGAGAAATAGGAGATAAAAATAATCTTGAAAGAATCGTTTCTCATTTATTTCGACGACTTTTGAATATTTTTTTATGGGTGTCATGTGCTGATTTAAAATCAGAGTTACACAGTGATCAAGAGTTAATAAAACGACGTAGAAGCCTGATGCAGGGACTAAAGCATCGTGAAATAAATTATACTTGGGTATTATTGCTTCTCTTATAGTTTGGATATATAACAAATATACAATTGACTACGGAAGAGCTACCTCAATGGCCTGATCGACCACTCGTGCGTTCATGAAGCTCGGCTGTTTTGATTCGTCGAGTGAGTATGGAACAAATTATTCTTTTCCTTTATTTTTTATTTTTACTATTTTCTTTCCGCTTTTATCTTTTTTGACAACGTGTATCGTATTGTTACTACACGAATGACTGACGATTTTATAGCTCTTATGATGTGTAGCTTCCGTTCTTTTGTCTTTTCTCTACTCTTTGTTTCAGTTGTTTCCGCTGTCTCTGTCAATCCTTTGTTCCTAGGAGTCATCACTAGAAAATCGAGTGCGTGTCAGGGGCTTTTCCCTCATAAGATTTATGTGAATCTTGTATGTTTTTGTAAAGAAAGGGAGCTGAGAAACTGACTGATTGCCAAGGGCTATTTGAGCTTGAGCTCAAAAAACATCTAAGATGATTGAGTGATAGAAAAGAAAGGGGAGAAAAAACCACGATATTCTCATTTTTTATTTTTTTATTTTTATCATCATCTAATGGGTTTTTAGTTTATGATTTGTCGTTAGATACTGATCATATGTTGAATGTCCTTTGCTTCATCGCGATAGTAGTGACACCCTCGAGAATGTTGTGTCATGACCATTCAGAAAATTTTGCATTCATACATTTTGATGATGATCATAATCATAACAGAAAAGCATTGGATAGAATCATAATAAAAAAAAAACGATATATCAACACACTTCTATGGATTACAAATTTGCAGATTTTTCATTTCAACCGTTGAGTAATTAGAAAAGTTTCAACAAAAGTTTTGGTTAGAAAGTTTTTTCATTAATTTTATTCCTGATAACAATAATACATAATTATAATGATTAAAATTGTGCTATCAACTTTTCTTCATCATCTTTACAATTTACCTTAAAATAGTTATTCTTTTACTCTGACATAAACGTTTCTAGTTAATAACTTTTATTATCAGTGATATCATATTACATCATTGAAGGTATTTATCTTGATTTTGGTATTGTATTTCAGTTGATAGTTGAATACAGTCAGTGAAAATATTCAACAGATTAGTGAAGTCACTGTTAGAGAGAAAAAATAGAGTGAATTAGCAATAAGTTAGAAAAGAAGTAATTAAGTACTCGAAAAGAAATAGTAGAAGCAGGAGTGTCATCGTGTTCAGGTGTAACGGAGCGTCGTGGGAATAGAGAAGAAAAGAAAAAAAAGAGCGGCAGTGTTATCTTGAAGTACGTTACAATATTTCAAGAGTTAGCATATAGTATAGCTAAGTAGTTGCTCACGTCACGTTTTGCCTTTAAACTTGATGATAATCTCCAAGACCTTGGTAGTGATTTCGTGTCTTCGAAACTTTGTTCTCCTGAGAATAGAATATAGAATACAAATTTATATAAGTCTTCTACTAAATTTCCTTTATTCAACCTGAAATCAGTTGGAGAATTACTTAGATCTCTAGATCTTGAAATAAATCATAAATACGTCAATATAAAGAAACATCAGTGAAGTTAAACAAGAAATGACGTCTGGTCATATACAAGTTTTGACTTAGTTCTCTAGAGAATGTTATAGAATAATTTTCAACTTCTTAAAAGCAGTTTGTATTCTTAGACTATGCAAACTGACAGTAGAGTGCATTTTGTCTTACCACTCTGTTTCTCAAATAGCTCTGCATACTCATAATCCCTAAGCAAATCATCATTTTAGGACCTCCAAGTGTCATTGAGAATTGTCTGCAATGTGACCTTCTGAATAGAAACATAACGTTTTATTTAGTTAGTCAAGATACACAATTAATTGTGCTTTTCTCGTGTTGTATAACCATTTTATCTTATTATTATGGTAGAAATTTTACAACTGTCACTCTTATCATTCAACTAATTAAACATTTCTGCAAAATATGAATTTATAGTTGTGCTTATAGCTGTAATAATTCATGTTAATTCGCTATTTAAAAAAAAATGCCACAATTCGAGTCGTTGTGTTATGTTTTGTTTATAAATAAATATTTTTCTGCGTGAATTAGAAAATTTATTCTGCATTAATGGATTTATTTTCTTTAATGCAATTACATTGCTTCACGTTATATCAAAATTGAGTTATTTTGAGTGACATAAATAGTTGATTTCTGTTTATGAAATTATAACTGAATTACATTTGAATGGTACTGAGTTGATAGAATTTATTTAAAACAATCAAATTTATTAAAATTCTATAACACTAAAGAAAATATGAATATTTGATGGAATTATTATTTTGTTGATTGTTAATAAATGTTTGTTTTATCCAGTTTATTTATTTGTTTGTTTTTTTTTTTTTTAGTTGCCAAAAAAATGTGTGGTTCTAAAAGATAGAATAGAAATCAACAACTGAACAGAAATATATCGAAATATTTTGGTAAAAAAATGATTGGTCTTGTGAATACTTATGAAGTGTTGAAGTTCAATTCACATTCTTATTTTGTAGTAAATTTACTCTGAAAGTAAAAATTATCCTTTTCATAGCCAGTTTCATATTTTATAGAAAAACTTTTATCCTGGCACTCGATCAAACGAATTTACTTGATATCGTTTATATATAAATGTATCATTTCTTTTTAATAAAAGCTCCTAACTTTCATACCACTCTTACACAATCTGTAATTTATAAAAAAAAATATATGGCTTTTATTATTGTTATTAAAAAAAATTTTAAGTAAAGTAATGTTATAATAATTTTATATAAAATATTTCAAGTAATTGGAAGTTAGTAAATTACTCCATTAAATAACAAACAATTTAATACCACTAAAATAAGCTGGTTGTTCTTACTAACTGAATTAGTAAATTTTAAACGATTCACTAATATCTTGATGGCTTTACAAACTACCAAAAAATTAATGAAATTCCATCTAATTTACTTTGAGAAAGTAAATTTATTAGGTTTCTAACGAAAGAAATGATTTGTTAGGTATTGATAAATTTGATCCTATTAAAATAAATTCTACTATTAGTAAATTTCATTATTTTTTCGATAATTTACATTTTTTTACCTTCATCATTTTCAAACTATTTTTTATATAATTGTGTTTGCTCATTCTTTCAAAATACATTACGTCAATTCCAGCTTGATTGCTTTTTCTTAACTTTTTAATCAAAGGTATTTTAAATTACCTTCGAATTATTTTTAGCCCTATTTATGTTTAAAATAATGAAAATAAAAATAATAATAAATGGAAATAATTATAGAGGTATTTTTGTCATATATATGGAAATACCAAAATTATTTACGCTTGGTTTTCGTTATGCTTTTATATTTATAAACTGTACAGAGTAAAACACAGAGAATTAAGAAAGCACAATGTGAGTATAGGAGTGTAAGCCTTTAAAATTTATTCTACTCTACACAACATTTACTAAATAAATGTTGTTGGTTTTGTATTAAGAGTAGCCTAACTTATTTTTAGTTGAGTTGGGTGAAAAATAATAATAGTGCATTGTAAATTTTCATTTAAACTCTACGAATACATTTCGTACATAGAATATTTCAATATTTTATCACGTTATTTTCTAGTCATTGTAATAAAAGTCTAGATATATTCCCTCATTCTACATAAAGTTCAAATAAATTATACTTATGTTCACTACTGAATTTATGATTTATAATACAGGCCAACGATGAAAAAACTTTTTCAATAATTTGGTGAGCTAATTTCGAAAAAAATAATGAAAAAGTCGTATCACTCACCAATTTTTCACATTTTAATATTAAATAAAAATTAAATTTTATCAATTAAAATGTATAACAAATATTTTCAACACTTTAAGGGAGGAAAAGTACAAAAAATAAGCATCTAATATCTAGTAATTTTAGTAATCTAATATTTTTGTACGTAAAATTGTGACCTAGTAAACAACTCAATTGTTTGAGTATAGAATTGATGTCATATTGTAAGAGAATTATAAAACTACTAATAATGATTTGTTTGAATTTTTAAATTAATTTTAGTATCAAAAATTGAATATTCATAGTTTGTAAATTAAACTTATTAATATTAGTCTAGTTTTATATAATTTATTTCTTAATCAAAATACACCATAGATTTTGCAAAATTAGTATAAAGTATTAATGCAACTTTATTCAAACAATAGTTAATACATACTTACATTATTTATTTATACAATTAGTATTTACATTTTTATCGATGAATAAGAAGTTTTCACTTTAAAAAATAAAAAACTGATAAAAAATACAATTTCAGTACCCAACAATACATAAAATTAAGTTAAATTAGTTTAAAAAAATTCTAAAAACATTTTTTCTTATTGATCTGTGTAATCTTAAAGAATAATGTATTGCAATATCGGTGAAATATTTTGAATATTTGATTACCACAACTATAGATGCATAGCAGAATTGTCTATAAATATTAGAAAATCTTTTTAATAATTAAACGATCTTAGAATGTTATTAATAATTTAAGAGTACTCGAGCTTTAAGTATTCAAAGTATTCTTAACTTTTTTTTTCCAAGTAATAATTAAATGGCTAACAGTTTCTTTAACACTCTCATGTCTTATGAATTATATGTAAGCTTTAATGAAATTTCAGCTGGCTATTAGTTATGTAGAATCAGTTTTACATCAGTATATACTTATATTAAACAATGAGTAGAATCCTTGAAGAATTGAGGAATAGTCAACGAAGTTGGTCAACGTAACTCAGACCTCAGACCTAGTCTTTCATTCCATTCTCAATTCAATAACGAGTCAAGTATGTCCATAGATAACAGACATACCTCTGTGGGAATTCCTCCAGATGGGATATACATCCGTGTCTAGAAGCAGTCGATGCTACTACGGTTTAATTGCTCGAGTTTGAACGTCCGATATTCCCAATGCCTGGATATCTTTGTTCACCAATAACAGCTATTGAAATTTATTCTTACCTGTAAAAATGGCTATTGTATATTTCAGTATACAATACACTCTTTTTCTGTGATAATTATTATTTTAATGGTTCGTTGGGGTTCTTTGTATTCTGGCATTGATACTCTAGCTATTTTTTGAGACAATACAATAGAAAAGTTATTAATAAGAATTATAAATTCAGCATTTTTTTAAATTTATTGATAAATTGGTATATATTGTCCTCTATTATCCTCTTAACATTAAAGAGAAAGAAAATGATCTTATTGAAGAAATATTCTACTTCTGAAATTTTATAAAATAAATTTTTTTATAAAAAAAAAACATGTTTATTTAATCAATAACAAAAATTTGAAATATTCGTCATAAAATATTTTATTGAATTGAAAGACATGTGTTTTGATATTTCGTTCAAGTTTGAAGAAGTTCAAGTGTTTTTATGGTCAAATTGGAAATTAAGTTAATTCAATAAAATTTCGAAGAAATATTCATTAGTACGATTGAAAAAAGTGTGCTAATTTTGGAAAATATTACTTTTCCACAATTAATTTCTTATCAGTCTAGTGATAACATTTTTATTGTCACCAACAATAAGTATAAATTATAAATATTGTAATTTTATTATTCATTAGGAGGGTATTTCGAAAGATAATGATTGTTTTAATTAAAATATTCAATTAGTATGAAATTATTTATGCTACAGCTTTAATTTAATTAGAATAATTTTATATTACTTTTGATTATTGATGTTTGCTTTCATGTCTTCAGGTATCAAAAGAAATAAAAAAAATAAGTCGATTTATTGATTTCTACAAAAGAAGAATAAATAATAGAAATAAATCAGATTTTAATTCCAAAGCTGAAAAATAAATTATAGTTACAAAATGAGAAAGATATTTTTTCCTAGAATTTTGAAATTCATGTTACTGATAGAGGTTTTTTTTTATAAAGAAAGTTTTGATTGTATAAAAGAAAAAGGATAATTTTTTTTTTTTTCGTATAATTCCAATTAAAGTTTTGATTATTCTCATCAAGTCAATTATCACTAAAGTGTCTATTTTGGTTGTTTTTTAGAGTTCAGTACGTTTTAGTTTCGCATATTTAGTGGTTGACTTACTAAGTTCATTTCAAATGGTTTATTCATAGAATTATTATGTATTCTCTATTTCGAATTGTGAATAATTGAGGTCAAATTCTCGACTACTAATTCAAACTATTTAAAAAAATATACTTTGAATAAATAGCAAATTTGATCGAAAGATTTTTCATTTTTTTTTTTTTTAATAAACTTCAAATCCCACACAATTCTGAATATTCTTTAATTTTAATTCATTCGAATTATTGATTAATTATCTGTCTCATTTTATCTAATAATTGTATACGGTGAAAAAAACACTATTAATTATTGAAAAGCAACAAAATAACCGTATTTATAAATAATATAACAAACTTCTAGAGCTTTCAAGTATTTACATGCACTTCTTTTAATGAATATTCCAACAAATTCTCGTAATATTTATTCAGTAATTCACATAAAGAAACTTCAACAATCTGAAGACCATTACACGAAACTTGATCAAAAAAATACATCTAGAGTGGTAATATATTTAATAAAATATTTTAATATTTTTACTCCAATCGTGAGTATTTTTTTTTATGTCTACTTTGAGTCGCACCAATTATTTTGGTAATCCAATTAACAATTGCGTTGTTTAGGGAAATAAAATAAATGAGTCCATAAATAAAAAAAAAAATGATAACAATAGACAAATATTATCCTAAATAACATTTATGAATTGTTCACTAATGTAATTAAGTAAATTAAATATTAATCCGATTATTTCAATAAAAATGTTATCACTCTCCTTATGACTATTTATTTAGAAGAAAATTTTTTGTTTGTACATCCATTGTCCTTTCTCTTGTGTCAGTCAGTATTGGAGTAATCATTTTTTTCTTTAATATAAAACTTTCTCCTATGTAGTGAGAGACAAATTCCTGATTTCCCCTCATTCAATTATCTAAAGAAGGGCGGAAGAGATAATAAATTTTTATTATCTCAGCTGTTTTGTTAGTCGTTCCTGTGCTTTTATTTCTTGTGCATGCCTGTGTACTACGTAGACCACTTTGACAATTGTATTTCGAGATAATATCAGAGAAAATAAATTAAAAAGAAAATCTGTTAAAAAAATGTGTTACAGTGGACGTGCGGGGGTGACTGGTGTGATGGGATGGGGCCAGAGCCCCATGGAGTTCGGGTAGACCCGTCTCCGGCCCAGCTCCCCAGCCCCCTCCGCCATCGTAATCGCCACCACTCGTGCAAGCGTCGAAGAGGGCCACCTCGTACGCGATGGAGGTCCGTAACACCCATCAACGGAAAGAAAACGTGCCTCGCGTCCACAGACCTTGCGCCTTCGACAAGGTAATGTTCATTTTTTAATTACCTCAAATTTAATTTCATTTTTTCTAATTTAAATTGTAAATAAACAAATCGATAGGTAAACAAATAATTGAAACTAAAAAATTTATTTTGCAAAAAATTTGTTGGTCATTCAAATTTATTCATTTTATAGATATTTTGGTAATTATGCAGATTAACCTACATCTCTCTGATGACCTTGAATTTTAGTATGTTATAGAAAAAATTATGTCTAAAATGAAAATAATTATATAAAAATTGATATATGTAGGTACAGATGTAAATGCGGTAAAAGGTAATTGAGAATTAACTTCACTTAGTATATGATTAGAATTGTTAAAAAGTTTGTTAAATATTGATGATATGTTATTGGTATGATCTCATATGATTTGAAGCAATTGAATATTGTTTATAATAATTTCAATTTATTATAAAACAATTGGTTTAATAATCAATAATGATATGAGAAAATAACGAAGATTATTAAATACATGGAATATAGAGAAATGAGGTTTTCAGAAAATTGTAACAAAAAAAATGATTATAAATGGTCAATGGGCACAAAGTGCATTCAGACCTATTTATATATTAAATATCGTATATAATAATATTAAATTATTAAATAAATATGAGAAAAAAATGGAAGTAAATGGATGCAAACTAAGCATTGTTTGAACACGTGCATTTTACAATACACACAATTGCATTGTGTGGTTAGCATGAATGTATATCGTGTTAATTAATTATAAACATCATAATTGCTTATTGTGACATATTATAATAAGATACATTAGTTGATACAGCATCTTGATGTTTAATTTAATCATTTTTCGTGATATCTATTTATTACTCTTATTTCTTCATGAATACACTTGTACAAAACTCAGTACAGATGCCATTCAATCAATTTTTTATTAAATATTTTTAATATTCCCATGATAATTGGTGAAGTTGATGAATATAGATTTTGAATAATAAAATACATTTACAAACCATTTCAACTTGATTAATTTCTTCCCAGATGTTAATTTGAGAATGAAAATAACATTTTATCCGAAATGAAAGTAGAGCTAAATTTTTTGGATTTAATCAAGGGACACCTCGACAAACGAGGATAGAATGCGACAGCAAGATAAAATACTGAAAAATTTTTAACTATTTAAAATGAGAAAAAAATTACTTTTTTTTTTTTAAAAAACCTTTTCCATTATTAAAATCGTGTATTAATGATATATTTAGTTATATCTATTACTACTCAATTATATTTCAATTACAAAGGCAAATTAAGAATTTTCCCAATTTTAAAATTAAATTCCAATGCACATTCAAGAACATCACTAGACACTTTTTGATAGATTTAATTAAAAAAATTCATTTTACTATAAAAGATTTTTTTTCTGTTTGTTTAAAATGATTAAAAAGACTCTTTTACATCATCACATTCCAATGATGACACTTTTAGTTCAATTTTTCACTTACGAATATTTTAAAATTAAAAATAGAATTTTTTAGAAAAATTAGTTCACTAAGTATTGAAGTATTATAACACATTTTGTTGCTATCATCCACTTTGATTATCATTTTCTTTTATTTATTATTCAAAAAACATATAAAATATCTCAACTATTAATCAATGTCATGAGGGAGTGAAAAGAATTTCAATAATAAAATAAACAATAAAGTACCATTTATATTGAGTGCAATTCTTTTTTTTTGTCATCATCAAATTTTTTATAGTTATTCTTTAATTAATTTACAGTGACTGATTTTTTATTTTTTTATTTTATTCTTGAACTGAGTATTTATTTTAATATTAATAAAAAAATTTATAATTTATTTTATTGAATTAACCTGCAAACATGATACATTTTCATTTTTAATTAAATAAAAATCAAGTAAAAGTTAATGATGTTAAATTGATTAGTTTAGAGTTGAAAATTAAATAACAAAATTTATAGCTTTTTTTTTGTCTAAATTACATTGCCATTAATTAAAATTCTCAAAGCAGTTATTACTAGGATATTTACTGGGTACAAACATTACGATAAAATCAAAGGATTCAATTTATCAGCAATTATCTTTTCTGTTTTTTTTTACAAAATTTCTGAGAGAAATAAATCTGATTCACAGACCATTTTCTATCCAATTTATAAAGTTTACACTACATTTACCAATAACAATGGACGTCATGTTTAATAGTTACAAGTAATTAAACACTTCATTTATCATAGACATTTAAAAAAGGGAAATCTAATTTAATACAATATTCAGATCTAATCACTCTTATAAATGTCTTTGATTAATCATATGACATCAAACAGCCTTCAAATATATCAACTATCTAAATCAGGATTCCAACATCTGGGATTTCAAAGTCAAAACAATTTACAGTTGATAAAAACCATCCAATCAATCAGGTGCTAAAATCAAAATATTCAGCTCACATTGATTCCTACATTGTAAGGTCATACTGGCATCTCGTGAGACTATAAAATTAATTGATACATACTGCGGTTGGTACAAGGTTGAATTTAATTGTAAAATATCGGAATATTATGAGTCAATTAAATCATTGGAAAAGCTGAACAACAATGTGGGCTCGGTTAATCGAGTAATCAAATTATAAGTTTTTTGTTCAAAATGAAAATACAACAGGTCCATTAGAAAATTCTATCGTTGAAAATTGTGTGAACACAGTCTAATAAAAAATTAATTGAACAAATATTTACTAAAATAAAATACATTCGATTAAATAATGATATCTATTGGATGATAAGTAAATTATTAATGATCATCTCCATGAGATGATTTAAAAAAAAAAAACAAAACAGTTATCAAGATAATGTTGGTCTAATATTTTCTGTTGTGTTTTCTAGATGGAGGAGCTGGTGCAAAAAATGCAAAGCAAGGATGGTGTTCACGTGGGCTGCCAAAAACAATTCCTCACATCAATCCCCTCGGCGTTTACGGGTAGGAATCATCATAATTGGACTGGATCAAAAATTACTTCCTCTATTAGAGTATCTTTCAAGTGCTGGTACATGACTAAAGACTTTTTCTTTCAGGTTGCGAGCTCATAGCGTGGTTAATAGAACGGTTCACGATGGAGCACACAGGTAGAAAATGGTTTTCCTTTCAATACTTTAGTATTATTCATTTTTTATTGAATTATATCTATATTTTTACTCTTCTTTGTTACAGAGGCGCTCTATCTGGCCAATCAAATCTGCCAATATGGCTACTTCTTTCCAGTAAATGATTCTAAGAATCTCACTGTTAAGGATGATAGTTCACTGTATAGGTTCCAGGTAAATTATAAATAAATTTATCAATAATAACAACTTCAAAGATTACAGAAAACAAACATAATCATAACCCATATATTCAGAAGTTAAATGTCGACAATTTTTTTAAATTGTATCACGCACAGTGAACATGCATTTCAAACTTTTTACAATTTTCAGATAACTTTGTCTTTTTTTTTCTATTTTATTCAATAATTTTATAACACTGTATAGATATATTTATTATGCATACAAGGGTTATATTCAATAAAAAAGATCTTATTTTTATTTTAAAAATTGAATTTAAAAAAAACTCGAGTATCAGAGCATAGAAAATGGTGTCAATTGAAATAAGAAAATTGAATTTACTGCAAACTTGATTTGCTTTAATAAGACTTTTATTTTGTATCTGATATCTTTACCTTTAAACACCTCATGTAATTTACAGTGGTTTATTTTCATAATATTGAATTAACTTTATCTCATTCCAGTACAATAAATCTATTAAATCGTCCTAAATAATGTAAAATATAAACGAAGACAAGCTATAATTTTGGTGGCTTGACCTCATTAATTTCCGTGCATCTAATAATTATAATTATCATCATTACAACTATAATAAATTATTAACTTTTATATTACCTTAAATACTGAGATGGTAGATTCGATTACAGTGTAGATTTTATATTAAAAAAAAAAAAAACAGTGACTTCTTAAAACCTAGGGTTTGAATTATTGTTGTTATTTGAAAAAAAAGTCGAGTATCATTATAAAAATGTGGAGATATTTTTTTCTATCATGCACAGTTTTTCAAAAATTAATTACTTTAAATTACTGGATTGTATAGTAAAGAGATCTTGAAGATTTAATATGTAAAGATGTATTTTTCTAATTCTAAATATAATAACTGAAAAACGTATGTCAGAAATAATTAAAATACTACTCATACTTAGTATTTCCAATTCGTGCTCCATAATACAAAAATTTTAATGGTTCTCTAGAAATGTTAGAACCACATACTGAACATATTTACACGAAATAATTCAAATCCCAAACAACAGATGTAATCTAATTATTGTATTACGTCGTACATCCTGGTCATTAATATTTCCCTAAACCATATTTTTAATCATCATAATTCATCTGACATTATTGAATATAAAATTCAAATTTTTTGTTTCAATTCACAAGAATTTATAACCAATTGTTAGAATCGATTTGACATTATCGGATAATTTCTTCGTTTAATTCAAACTAATTTGTATAAATCTTTTCACAACGAGAAAGATCACAGGTTAGATAATCCTATTTTTCATATTTCCAATTAAATATATAGATTAGTTAAAAGTGGAGCATGATAATTTATACGAAGCAAAAAAAATTAATTCGTCACGTAGACTTATTATACAAATATTTTTAAAACAGAGAAATTTATCACAATTTATGTATACATATATTTCAATGATGATGATAATAATAATAATAGTGGTAACGATTACATAGTATCTTTACAATAGTATTGATTATCAACGGTTAATTGATCACTTCCATTGTTGAGTCGAGAAAAGAACCGTTAGCATTTCCGTTAAGAAAGAAAGTAATCTCTTTAACAATAGTTTCAATGAAATAGAAAATAAAATTAAAATAGCGAATAATTTTCTTTTCAACCATTGTCACGAAAATATATTTCATGATATTTTATTTAGTAGTAATAAATCCATCGAATTAAATTAATTCTTTGTTTTCGATTTTTTTTTTATCATTCAGGTACCATATTACTGGCCATGGCAGCACAGAACACCTGACAATGTTGAATACGCCATATACTTGGCAAAACGTACGCTAAGAAATAAGCAACGTCATGCTTTGGAAGATTATGAAATCGTGAGTAATAAATTGTTTATTTAGCTTGATTCATAACGGAATTATTGATGTTACTTCTATGTGCCCTATAAAGAACTCTCTTTTTTATTTAAAAATTGCTCAGTCATACCTTTATACACTCACATAAAATAGTTGTATATAAATCGAAGATAAGCATCATAAATTTTAACAAAATCATACTGAAATTTTTTTCTACATCCAATAAAGGATGTTTTCAGTTAATTTTATTTGAGCAAACAATAATATTTACTTATTCTTTTTATTATGATAACATAATCTGTGAAAATTTTTTTATTTAAAAATTTTAATTTGTATACTTGCTACAATTTTTTTTTGTTTTTTCAAAATTTATTATGATAAAATATGATTATTAAATGCAAAAAATTGTTTTTCATAAAAATGTTTTGCTAATGTTGATTGAATAAAAAAGAGAGGTAAGTATGCATGATAAAATTAATGGATGTTGCAGGACGCTTTGAATAGTCTGAGAAAAAATTTGGCAAATAAATGGGAGTTGATTCAAATGCAAGCGGAAGAGCAAGTACGATTGTCTAAGGATCGTAAGAAAGGCGATAAAATTGTCAGCGATTCACAGGAGCGTGCCTTTTGGAGGGTTTATAGACCACCACCAGGATGTATGAGTAGCCTGGAAGTGCCGCCTGTTCCGACGAGAGCAAGACCTGGTTCGAAACCACCAGTGCGTAAAAGAACGCTGACTGATCTTCAACGTGAAGTAAGTTATTTTTCCTACAAAAAAATTTTATCAGTTAAGTTCTGTCAATTATCATTGATATAAACTATAGATTAGCATCAGACAAATATTTTCTGGGTTCAAGTCTCACTTTAAATTACAAGCTAATCCTACATTTAAACTAAGTGAGATTGAATGCAGCAACTATATTTCTTATGATACAATCTAGAACAGTGAAAAATTATTAAAATATTCTTTAATTAATTTCTGACTTTTTTTAAATTAATTCAATTAATTAACGGGAAAACTTTTTAAGAATTTTTATAAAGTTATGAATAGTAGATTCTTAATTATTTCAAATTAAATTTCACAATAATGAAATAGAACGACCATTTCACTAGTGTCTTTTGCTTAGCAAGACTTTTGATCAACTGTCGGTCGATAGACATTAAAAGATTACAAAAAATTTACTTTGTTCTATAACAAAAGCTTTTTTTTAAACATAAAAACTCAACACAAAAGAGCTAGAGAGTTATTAAAAGAGGTACTTACAACTTTTTCCAAGAAATTGATCAATTTTTATCAACTTCAATAAATTATCTTACGTCAAGAGATGACAATTATCATTAGAAAAAATTATAGAACCTTCATCATTTTTACTTGTATGATAAAATTATATATAAATAATTGAATTATTAATAAATATCTATTTTGTAGGTTGAGTTCCTGAGAAATAGTCTGACACGTACGAGAATCAAAGTATCGGTGGCAATCGAAAATATTAAAACTTACTTTGAAACATATATGGAATATGATCCAATGATTGTGCAACCGTTGCCTTCCAACCCATGGATAAATGATGATCAAATGTTTTGGCAACTCAATAGCCCAATAGTAGAAGTTCCTACTGAAAAACGGGTCAAGAGGTGGGCGATTTCATTGGAAGAGCTCATGGCTGATCCCACGGGTCTCCAGGAATTCACTAATTACCTCAGAAAAGAATATAGTCATGAAAATATTCGATTTTGGCTCGCAGTCAAAGACTTAAGACACTGTTTCCAAGCACAAATACCAGAAAAAGTTGATGACATTTTTAGGTAATCATCTTAATTAATAACTTACATGTTTTTAGTCTGATTATTAAAATGATTTTATTTTAATTAAAAAGCAAGATAATTTTTATGGAGATTATGAAGCTGACATTTATGTTTTATTTGCATATTCCAGAGAATTTCTGGCTCCTGGAGCACCTTGTGAGATAAATATTGACGGCAAAACAATGGATAGAGTACATCAAGAAATGAAAAATCCAAGCAGATTTACGTTTGATGCTGCAGCTGAGCACGTTTATACTTTATTGCTTAAGAAGGACTGTTATCCAAGATTCATTCGGTCAGATCACTATCGAAATTTATTGGCAGCGGGAGTACAACCGTTGCAAAAGAAAAGGTAAATATAATCAAATTTCTATACCTTTTTTTTATTAATAGAAAATTTATCTCTAATTCATAATACATTTTTTTTTAACTTTTTTAAAATTTGTGAACTCGAAGTGAATGAGTTATTAAAAAAGTTATATATAATAACTACAAGATATTAAAAAAATGACTTGAAAAGTTGTAGAAGTTTCTTCACTGGCCTATTTTTATCACACCATCTTGAAAGGTGGTTGAGATCAATTGAAATGCATATTTTATACTTATAGTTCAGAAGACCTTGATCAGAAACTCCCCTACCTTTGTAATAAAATAACGAAAAATCGAAGAGATGAGCGGGATACAAATAAAAGTTACTTAAAAATTTTTTAGTTCAATGTTAGCTTTGAACACAAGACTTTATAAGGTATCCTTAACATACATTTTTATAACGTTTATGTTGAATTTATAGTAACATATTACAAAATACCACTAGTTTGTCTTAAATGTCAGCTCTAGCAACAGAATATTACCATATATTCATTGTCTTTACATATTAGAACAATAGTTCTTGTGTAGCCACATTTTGAAATATTTCTCAACCTAATTCGGAATTCAAAAAATGCTTTATGCATCCAGTTATGAAATATTCAAAAAGTCATCAATAATCTTTAGTGGAAATGACGAAAATATATTTGACTTTCATTGTGAAAAAATTATAGCATTAAATGTATCAAAATTTTTAATTCTTAAACAATAGATACAATGAGAATACTTTTCATTAAATTATTTTCAAGGTTTCACATTGTGAAATCATATCAACGAATGAATAAAGTTCATATTAATGAAAATTTTAAATCCCGTTAAATTTCTAGAATTTAAAATTATCAAAGGAATTTAATTATATTTCTTATCGGCATATTTTTGCTTCTTACGTAGATTTTTTGGATTCGGTGGTCAAGCCAAGAAAAAGGCAGCATCAAGTTCATCAACAGTGCCAGTAAATTTCCAGCCAGGAAACAGTGGATCTAGTGGAGGAAGGAGAAGAGGAAGCGACCGCAGCCTCTCGGGATCTGCTCATGAGCTTGCTATTTGTGGCGTACGAGATGTCACTGCAGCCCCAAGGGTGCCTCATTCTCACAGCCAATCGAATCTCTCTGACATTCCTTACAGGTAGGATTATTTAATATACAAAAATAGACATAAGTGACATGATTAGTCCTGCAATTGACCTGACAACAGAAATAGATTGCATTGTTACTTTATGATAATTGAGATGCTTAAAGTACGCGATTGGCTTCTGCATCATCAAAATATATCTATTTAAATTAGTTAAATATAGTGAGCGTGCTGAACCATTGGATCTTTTCAGGGGAGATCTGTGCCGTCTGATTAACATTCTCTCCAGGCCTAGTTCACATAGTATTCAGTAAGTCTTCGATAACCCTAAAATACTTCTCGTCATTTTCCATGGAAATTTATGTCTTATCAGCTATTAACTATCAATTTATGCTCTAAATGTTTTTTGACTATTGATATTGCAACTCAATACATTCTATGTTTGTGGTAATCATTCTGAAGTGTATATTTTCTGCTTTACTTAAAATTGTTAAACCTTCACGAAATTTTTATCATTCAAGTACTATATTATTCATCACTGAGGCAAGAACATCATAATATATATTACTTTGATTATTCATACCTCATGAACTAATGATAAAATGGAAACAAATTATTTCAAATACTATACTCTCCAAGTATCTTAAATGAAGTGGCTTCTCTTACAATTAATTTCCGAGTTATGATTATTCAAAGCTATAAAAACTTTATACTCTATTTGTATCAACTTTTAAAATTTATCTTTGTTCTAGTCTTCCTTCAGTACACTTATTGTTGTTTCCTTATTACTGTTAAGAGTTGAGTGGTTATTAACATTGACTAACTTAATTGAATTTATGTGTAAATTTTCGTCTTGACAGGATATTGACAGTATGGTAGCAGTCAAAGGATATCAGGCGTTTCTCTTAACCTTAAGAATAATATTTTATAAATTCTGGTGAAATAAAACTTGTAAATAATAATTGAATGCATGAGAGAAGCAGAGATGAAGGATTCGGTGAAAAACTAAATCCTATAATAAAGTTCTTGTTGTCAGGGATGCTGGAGGGACGGAGGTAGCTGCAGTTCGCCCTATGGACGACGTGTGCCCATGGGATGCAGCACCAGGACCGAGCACAGAGCCCGACGTCGTTGCGGGAACATCGTCAGGCTCGACTGACAGCAATTATTGGCCTTATGGAAGTAGTGGGATGGCTGTACCTCAAGAAACGTCATCAAGAACTTCACGAAAAAACTCTTCGCAGCTTGATTCCTGCAGCTCCTCTTCTGACGTCAGCCTAGCCATCGTTGAGGCTTCCGATCGACTGAGAAAAACCTGTGGTCTTCAGCATTCCAGCTCTATAGCAGCCCCAAGTATAAGCAGAAATTATTCAATTGGTCCAAGTGGCAAAGTTAAACTATCAGAAACCAGCAGATCTTCGATAAATTACGCTTCATCGCAGCAATCATTCGATTTGTCGCATTTCCATCATCATCACCATTACCATCATCATCAACATCCGCAAGAAAAACAGCAAGAGTCAGTGAAAAGTGTTCCTGAAGAAACGGAGTTCAAAGAAGAGAAAAAAGAACGTCTTGCTCCTCCTCTTACTATGGCACCTCTTATCAGCATTAGCGCTATTGTGGGCGACTTAACAGGAGACTCCGTTGATTCGGAAAAAAGTGCGGATGAGTCTGTACCTGAAGATAGCAAAGAGGCTGCAAAAACACTTAAACAAGAAGAGAAAACTGTTAAAGAAGAATCCGAGATTACGGACCGTGCTGAGGATGCTCAAGTTGTGCCTGTTTGGGAACCATCTGAGACGAATCAACGACACAATGAAACAACTGGCAGCTCCTCTGTCTCGGTCGTGCCTCGGGAACAGCGTGACAATAATGTTAATGAAGTTTGCCCGTGGGAAGACGAGTGAGTGTAACTTTTTTTAAATACCGAAGAAAAGTTCAAAGTAGTTTCTAAGAATTTTTTTTATGTTGATTTCCCGTAAGTACTCACGCAAAGAAAACTCACATTGTGCACCATGAATAATTAATTTTATATTATTGAAATGATTGAATTCATCATTCATTACGAGATTTAATTAAGTTATCGATTAAGTCAAGAAATAAATGAAAGAATAATGTGGAGAACAAATTGAGTTTTTGTTATTATTTTTAATAGTATTCATTAAATTAAAATTAATTTATTAGTTACTTCTTTTGTTATTATTATCTTTTGTTATTATTTAAACAAATAAAACATAATAAGAAAATTCCTAGAGTAAAATCAATATGTACTCAGAACGTGAGGTCAATGATTTTTTTTAATAAAATTATACTATTTAAATATTTTACAAAATGATTTGGTTTTTTTTTTTATACTTTTTGTGTCATAATAATTGAGAAACTATTTATATTTTCCATAAAATAAATTATTTTAACGTTATTTGAAGTAAATTACAGCACTTAAAATTTTTTATGAGCTGTAATTTAATAAAATTTTAACTGTAAATTTAATTACATTAACTTTATTTCACAGGGAAAACTGTAGAGTGGATACACCGTATGTAAAGACCTACGCGACATTAGGTTATTTGTAAGCTCTCGATAGACATGAGAGTAATTCAGCATATTATTTACATGCAATTCACTTCGCACAGGATCATGAAAAAATTATTTTTCGACGCTGCGCGTAACCAAGACGCTTTAAACTACTCTCAGGTGTTCTATTATAGCAACAAATTTTGATATAATTTGTCTTTCAACATCTTTTTTGAAGATAAGATTTAGCCATGCTAATGAAGAAGGAAAGTACTATGTTAACATCCGCGAAATATTTTTATTATGAATAGAAATGAAATAAAAAATATGAGTCACGAAAATGAGTAAAAAAAAAAAAATAAAGGAAATGTTTACTATATGCATAAATTTAAGGCCTACTATTTTCAATTCTTTATCTTATGGCTGAATTTTACAGTATATTTACTCTATACAATGTATTCTATATAATGTATTAATGTATATGTCTATATTAAATGAATTTATTCATGTTAAAGCAAAATATCGCTAATTATATTGATATATTGACGTTGTAATATTTATGTGAGTAGAAAATAGGAATGACTAGAAAAAGAATGGACAAAAATAGAATTCTACTAAGAATGAAAACTATTTATTCGTTAAAATAAATATTTTGAACATTATTTATAAACATAGAAAAATATTGGAAGTTATTTTTTAATTGTCAAGATGAGATTTAAGGGTGCATAGTCAATTATGAGCCCCATGACCTCAACCTTAGATCTCATTTTCAGTTAATAAGAAAAGACATGATACTTTCTGGTTTTATTTATTCATTATCAGTTTATGTCGTGAATTGATATCTACTTATTTCAATGTTATTTAATCGGTTAATGTTAAAATTATGTCTGAATGTTGATACAATGTTTTGTAGCACAACGTTTGTGTTTTAACATGAAAAAAATTTTTTAAAAATATTCTAATATCTATTAAACACTAGTAGTGAACAAATCTTAAAGATACTAGTATAGAATAGTAAAAGAATAATTTTATTTTACACTTGTGTAATTTTGTAGCTGTAAGTGAACCATAATTATAAAATATTTACTCTTGAATACTATTTAATATTGTCAAACAAGTCAGTGACGAAATCTATTAAATAATTAGTCATACTTTGAAAACTAATTAAGAAAATTTTAAAAAAAGGAATGATTTTATTATGGTTGTAATAGAGATCAGATAAAAATAATACAGTAAATCTCAGAATTTGTTACTGCCCCTGATTCTGATCTTACTGCTATTTATCTGATCTTGTTTAGTTGTAAAATCAATTTATTATAAGTAAAGAAACTCTTAAAGATAAAAGTATATTTTAACCCAAAGTTTTAAATCGCGGATGATGGATGAGAGAATTTAATAGACCCATTTAGTTGTATTTTTAACAAATAGATCAAAAAATATATATAATGATTTAATTTATTACTTATTAAAATGATTGATAATATAAAACACAAAAAATTGTTACAAATTTGGAAATTAATAATTTTTTAATAGCACTTGTATTTAATATTACACTTGAGAGTAGTTTTAAGTTATTTGCTGCATATGGACGTAAATATATGTGAAAAATCAGACTCTTTAATTTGGGAGTTCATACAAATGTTAGCGTGATTTTAATTGTAGTTACTATTAAATAATGTAATTATATTAACGATTAGCAGGAATTAATCGTACGTTTATGAAATAGGGATATAATTAATAATATTATACTGGACAACAAAATAATTCATTATTAATTGATTCAGTTGCTTTTCATCATTCTGATTACACAATTCATTGACAAAATTGCAACCAACAACTGAATAACTGTTATTGTTATTTACTATTAAGATAGAGATTCTATTTATCTATATAAAAGTGACAATTACTAACATCTGCATTGCTTTTCAAATCATATTATCCATGTTGATATCGATAAATATTTATGTATCTGAAGTCTATAAAAGTCACAAAAAAAAATTTAGACTCAGTAATAAATCAAAATTAAGAAAACTACAAGCTAAATTTAATCGATTCTTGGCATGTGACTGGAATCTTGTCTGTTTATTTATATAATTAATATAAATATAACCATTTTGAAATTTTTTGTTGTCCAGACAAAAGATAATGAAAATTTGCCAAGATGCGAATTATATACCCTTTCGATAAACCAATGGGTAAAGGCACTATAGAAAAAAGTTATTGCTGGTTTGTAGAAAATATACCGACTTATAAACTCACCAAAAAGTTAGTCTTCTAGTAAAACAAAAGATAATAAAATTATTAAAAAAAATATAAAACAATTGTATGGTTTTTTGAAGTGATTGATAACAAAAATTAAATAATGATGGTAATGAATAAAAAAATATTTACTTTGTTGATTAAATTTTCTCTTTTGTAAGAAAAGAGAACTCTGCTTGGAGGCTGTTTGCCACATATTCCCGTAATTAAAAATGAAATATCATTATGAATCAATTAATAGGAATAATAATGTATTAATTAATCGATTTATTGATTAATTAATGATTAATATGTGATGGAAACTATAATACATTGTTTATTGTCATTTTGTGTATTAACGTGCCATCGAATGTTTAGCTCATACACGCAACAAGCAAAACTTACTATCAATTATTTTAACTGGGAGTACATTCGAGTTCGATTTGAAGTACCTGACGAGAAAAAAAATCAATTATCTTATAGAATCTAATTATGGGTAATTATTACATATGAACAATACTCGAGGCCTACAAATATATTTTTCTCTTACTTTGAAAAGCTTTTATTCAATATTAACGCTAATGTATGACTAATGATAGATAATCACTAATTATTTACAAATGAATATTTTTATGATATAAACGAACCGGCCATTCGTTATCATTCATTAAATTGGAATAAAAATTGATTAAAACATTTTCCTCTTTAATTGATAAGTGATTATTACTAATCATGTGAACATAAATATTTCAATACTTGATCATAAATATGTGGACATACTTTACCATTCAAAATTATAAAATAAAAATACTTCATAAATATTGCAAAATTTTTTGCATCAATTTAATGTATATGAGTTATCAACTCATTTGTGCTCCCAATTTAACAATTTTTGTACGCAAATAAATCATTCACAGATAGATTAAAAATATTCTCAGAAAAAAAGCCTGGGAAATTGTTCACTTAGTTACATAAAAACATTAGTTAATGTTTGAAAAAGGTTCGTGGATTATTTGGATATTATAAAAGTGATATCAAGGACTTTTGTTCATACATAAATGAATTTATAATAAGAGACAAATTTCATGCCAACAGTCAGGCATCGATTTTTCATTATTACATAGGTGCTGATAGATAATATTAATAGATGTCTATATGACGCTTTGAGATTAAACGCGACCTATGGTCTCATCAGTTATTTACCATTAAAAGAAATACGTTAACATTTCTTTGGTGACGATTAAAATATTTTAGATATCATGTCGTCGTTAAAGATAAAAGATAAATATCTATTAATAATAAACAAAAATAGTAAACAATAAGCAACTAATGAAATAATTTAAAAAATAAAAAAAATGGATAAAAGTGATGAATTTTAGATTACGATTAGTTGCATAGACTTGTAGTACATGAAGACAAATATCTTTAATAAACTTGATTAGCCAAATATCCCATTAAGGTGCCGTTTAATTCTTGAAGCTGTGTTAATGTTATGATAATGATAATGATGATGATTATTATTATACATTAAATGGATCATGTTAAGTTTAATGGAGTAAAGGAAAATCGAAAATAATTGAAAAATTTTAAAAATACGTTATAGGGTGATAATGAGCTTTAGTGTATATAGTTTTATAAAGTGTTACTAGTTGAAACATATGGAAGTAGATACTGGATTATGGTTTCAACCAAAAAGGGTCGTATCGTACCTTGCTTCAAAGAAAATTCGCACTTGAGATAGCATTCAAAAAGTAAAAGTAAACATAATAAATTTAAATAGAACAATAAATGGTTTCAATATCTGAATGATGTGTATGGCCCATTGTCTCTTATAATATACAGAGAAAAATATTAAAATTATTGTGAAAATAAATTATTGTGAAATAAATAATACGAAAAATCAACTAAATATAACTATTATTTAGTAATTATATTCAGTTAATCATTAATAATTTAATAAGGACAATGATGATTAAATGTTCAACACCTTTCTAAATTGTTTGAATAATTTTATTATTCTCTTTCGGTTAATAACATCGACAACGTTCAGATGGACAGTTTGATTGATAAACAAGACATTTATCCATACAATAAATGTCTGCCCCTTTTCTTCCTTCGAGTTCTCCAATAGCATCACATTGGCTCCTAATGATGATCAAAGTTACTTATAAGTTATATAAACTGTAATTATCAAGTTTCTATCTAAGAAAATAGCTTTTGAAAATCAAGAAATCTATTGATATGAAATATTCAAGTAAAACATACTGAAATATCTTATTATGTTTTTGCACAGAGAAAAGAAACAGATTCTTTATCAATATTGATTTAAATATTAAACATAATGACGTAAATTACGATTAATTGAAGTAAAAAAAATTATTATGAGATCATAAATAAATAAATAAACAATGAATAGAATTGATCTTACGGGCAACTGCATATATTGGTGGGACAATTTGGTGGATATCGAAGACAATTAGTAGTGCACCATTGGTTCATTCCTGGTATGAATCGATACACATTTGTCGAATGACATACTTGTGACCTGATGACCAGTGGAAAGACATTATCGTTGTTATTATTATCAGATACTCTATAGTCTTGATAATACAAAAGAAATGGATTGTCTTGGTGAATAAATAATGGTGGAACTCCTCCTGTACTGGTTACAATATTTACATCAGCACAATTCCGAAAAGTTTCCGGTCTTCCACAACCAACGGCCTCGGTTCCATTTTCACAAGTGCCCCACATGTTACCTGGAATGTTTTTTATTTTTATCCTTATTTTCATCCAACGATTAAGAAACCAAGCCCTTCGGCCTTACACTTTCACTCTCAATTCTGGTTTTATTGCTTTTTTGTTCTGTCATTATTTTTTTATGTTACTTAATGGTTCTAAAATTAACTTCTCTTTTCCATTTTCATATCATACCTGTATAATAATTCCATTGAATAACACACTGAGAACAAGTTACATAGGGTGGCAATGCTACTTTATAGTTAAAAATAGCTTTTTTTTCGCTATCTTCTGGAATGACGAAAGCCACGTCTTCAGTACCCGATAAATAAAGTGGATATTTATCAAAGCATTCTTGAGTTGCTCGTTTGTTTGCATTGTTTGTTGGACAGAGATAAAGTTCAAATCTTCCTTGATGATTGGCAGTTAATTCTACTTCGATATCTATGTCCTGAAAAAAATCTCATTTACTTCATTGTTGACAAATGATTTGATATTCTAAATTGAAAGTTACATAGGTCAATGAAGAGTTACTTGCAAATATTTTTAAATTTAAGCTGAAGAAAAAAAACTCACCTGACCAACTTTATAGTGTCTAACAATTGTTCCCTTGGCGAATTCTCCTCCAGCCTCGTGCGGTCTTGGTTCAGCTAAATGATAAGCATCTCCACACATTCCACACCTTCCTTCATTTTGAACCCATTGGACTAGAACCAAGGATAATTATTTTCTATTAATTTTCTTTCATTTGTTTATTTCCTTTGTATACATGTATTTATTTTAATTCAGTTTCTATTTACTTCACTCTCGGCTATCATAAAACAATAAAGTCATTGTAATTTCTTACTCAACAAGCAACACTCTTTGTTAAATTTAATTAAATTCTAATGAATATCTGATTACGTTATAAGAAAATATTTTCAAATATTTTTAATTAAAACAACGTTTTTAATTATGACATTTGTTTCAAGATTCAATGAAAATTTGCTACAATATTTGCATTTTTTGTTGAATGTTAATGCATTATTGTGTTGTTTACAATCATTCCTAACAACTTATTTTAATTATTAATATATTTTGTTTTTACCTGCATATCCTCCGCAAAAGAGTTCATTGTCATTGTAATTCACTGGATTAGGGAAACCAAATCTCCACATGCTGTTTCTTGCTGGTGGGTCCATAAGTCTTCCATGACTATTTACATATTCTAGAATCTTCATTTTTAAATTACTTCATTTATCATCAACCTCTCTAACTAAATCCTCTTGAATTAAACAACATTTTAATATCAAACTTTGTTAAATAAAAATGAATCAAAAAAAACCATCAGATTGATATAAATAATTATTAATTAAAATATTAATGCTGAAGGGCTAATGATTATAAAGTAAATCTAGATTAATTCTAAGTTAATTTGCATAAGAAAATATTTGAACTAACTTGTAAAAAATGAAGTAAGATGATCCAGAGATTCCATCTAAAATTCATGATAGTTGGAGTCCAACTTCTATATGGTCTGTATTTGTAGAGAGAGATCAGGAAGGGAATCTAACATCATTCAAACATCATCTCATTAGTAATTCAGTACATTAGCATAGAATTCATTTGCGAGTAAAGGATAAAATAAGAGAAAAAATTTCACGAGCACTCGGTACTTTTATATCGGGTTATCGAACGCCCTTGTGAGGATTAACATGTTTATGATGATAATAATCCTATAAGTAACACATCATGACTCATGGTAATCTTTTTATTTAAATTATTGGCCAATGACTTATGAAGAGTCCTCGGATTTTACATTTGAGACTTTCGAATATGTCAATACTACCTTGACACTTTACGTGACAAGTGATCCAACTTATTCGTTTCGTTATTTCATTATTTATTTAATTATCCATTTAAATACACTAGGAGATCATCTACTTAGCTCGAGGTCGAGATTTTTCAATTTCAATATAACCTCTTAGGCTTAGAAATTATTCCCAATTTATTTTTATCTGTTGATGGATTTTTTTGTAGTGTTGATTAATTTTCTATTAATAGAAGATGTTTTTTGTTATTTTATTGGTTGTTTTTTTTTGCTGTCCTTTATTGAAAAAAGCAAAGTATTTTAATAAAATTGATTTGATAAACAAAATTTATCTTCAAATCAATTTATTGTAATTCAATTCTACTTCCAAGATCTTATTTTTTTATTAGCATGATAAAAAAATCTAAATCACCAAATTTAGGACACAAAAAAATTCTAGTTCTCCTTGATAGAAATACTAATCTTAATTGCATCCTATCTTGATACATAAACCTGTCTGAATATATTTTTGTTTACGAACAACAGATGAGTTCCAACGAGTGGCAAAAGTGTATTAAAATACAATTATTTCAATAAAAAGGTGTATTTATTAGTAAGTAAGTGATAAAACAAGTTTATTCATTAATTACCACTTCGACACATGTTTTTTTATCTTAGACCATTAAAGCTACATGACATTCATTTTTGGACACTCGATAATTTAGGTAAAAGATAAAAGTTGAAAAATGCAAAAATAACATTTTTAAATCTGTGGAACATAGAAAGAAATTTTAACCACAAAGAAAACCGGACTCACCAGGGCGTAAATTAAAATTTCAAGAGAATTAAAAACCGTTCTTTAGTTCTCTTTGCACTTCAATATTTTTTTTTCTTTATTCCTCTCATAAAACGGATGGAAACGAAGTTTCGGGAGACAATGAAGTAAGAGCTTTATTTTTTTTATAATAAAAAAAAAAATGAAAGAATGTGAGCAAACAACCAGAAGATTTTTATATTATCTCCTTTGAAATTTTGAAATTAAAGTTTCAGGTTTCTCAACAGGTTTATTGAATTTTTGCTCACATTCCTATCTTTTCCCTATTTTAATTAAAAACTTTACTGTAATTAAAATTCTTAAATTCACATCTGTATAATATACTCCAGTTAAAAAATTATCGGTCTAATAAATTATAAAATATTTTTAAAATGAGGTTATAAAAATTTTAAACTCAAATAAACAATATTTAAATTGAATTGAGTAACACTACAAATCCAAATGTTTAGAAACTAAACATTTAAAGTGTTTACAATGTTAAAAGTTATAAACAAACTGTAGCAGTTCAGTAGATAAATTTTAAACGCTTCTAGCTGTTTACCAAAATGCTATAGTTTGGTTATGGCGTTCGAAATTGTGCTATCGACCACTAGGGGGCGTTCAAGAAAAGTATGGTGGTTAGTATGTGTTGAAATATCAAAGAAAATAGAATGTAATTTGATTCAGAAACTGATATGTGTATAAATTAATCTAATTATTTAATACACAATCCCGAAAAAACATTGTAAACACTTAGGTGTTTAATTACTAACACTCGAATTTTTCTGGATTTGCAGTGTAAGAGCAACATTACGTTAATCATGTGGCGTAATTTTAATGAGTATGAAAAATGTCTCATAAAAATTCCAGAGCTTTCGAATGATTAATTCATTCTGTATAATATTTATTGTCTTTCACTCAATTACTGTCTTACCATAAATTCATCCGTGTGTTGAATGAGCTCACAAATGATTTGTAATTCGTATTCTAACGCACGAATCACGTAAGTAGGTAAAGACCGGTAAGAAACGGCGCAAGTAGTAACTTCTGAACTGTCTGATCGTTATGATGCACTCGGACTGTTGCCTATTTATTTTGTGTCTAAAAGTATTAAATAAATAAAAAAAAAGCATCAGCAAAAAAATAAAACAAAATAAGAATAAAATTAAATTTAAAAATGCTTCACATGTTTGATAAAATTTTTTGTCAACAATAAATACTTTTTTTTTGTTTAAGGGATTTTAAATAATTGGATCTTTAGTGGAGATCTTAATGATTATTTATGTATTGAATACCATGGTATATTTGAAGAGTCTATGGAAAAACTTGAATTCTTAGTTTTTTTTAAAGTGTCTTGGAGGTCTTGGATGGTGACACTAAAGGGGAAGAAGAGAACGCACGAAGAACAAGAAGAATACTGAACAGTTCTCGATCGTGCGAAACTCAATAGGTTGAAAAAGAGTGTGGACAACGTGCGCGTGATTCATTGCGCATATTCTCTTTTTATTTTCAATACCTTTTCCCCAAAAGGTTTCAAAAAATATTATTTAAATAAGTTTATTCACATTCGTCTAAATCACCTTCTTTATCCTCACGTCTTATCACTTAAGGTAGTTATCCAGCTTTGAACTGTTTTAAAAATTCACCTTACCCCAGCCAAATAAAATTGATCATGATTAATATACGATATTACAAATCAGTAGAATTATATTTTTATTGCACAGACCTGGTGTAATATGTTAATATTTATTTTTTTCAGATACATATAAGCATATAGAACTTTCAAAAGAATAAATATTGAAGACCCAAGAGTTTTTTTGTTCAATTTTACAAAACAGTCATTTGAATTCCAAACTGTATTCTTTTTAATTTCACAAATATTATCGCAGTTAATTATTAAGTAAGTATATGAGTAATGCCACATAAGTGACAATAAGATAAAAGAAAAAATTAGACAAGAATTATTCTAGCAGGATATCTTCTTCAAAAATATTCATTTTGCATTCAATGTCTTTTTTCATTTGTCTAGTTCTAAATGTATCTACCAAAAAAGACCGTAAATATCAAACCACCAAAAATCTCATTGACAAGAAGTCATGATTTCCTATTTTTAACACACAGCAATGTGAACTCTAGTAAATAACTATTTTAATATATGCAAATTTATTAACTTAGGTATGTTAGAATATTCAGGGTTTATTTTCATATAATCACTATAGCATTATAGAATACCAAACATTTGGAATTTCTATAAAATAAGTTGGTTGTTAAATGAACTTGGTTGTTATATTTATCGAGTTTCATTGAAATAACAAAGTTTTTGATAAAAGTTAATTATTGATAATTTAGTCATTTAGCTTGATGAAATGTTCAGAGATGTTGAATTTTATTTGATTATAAAAATTCTCTTTCCTGATACCCAGCACCGGATTTTACAGAAAATTTCTCATTCAAACTGCATCATAAAATGATTGTATATTATAGAAAAATTATTTCAATGATTTAGACTTAAAGTAGTTTATGAATAAAAAATTTCCCTAGGGCAGTTCAGTCATTGAGATTTCATTCATTGGCAGATATCAGATACCACAGTGTGCATTTTTGATTCAAACAAGGTATATTTAAACGTTTCAATGGATCCATTGGTTAGTAATCCTCTTGTTGATGTTAATCTATCATTTAGATACATCATGAAATGCATTTTTATTCAACTGATAAATTTGTTCAGCAAATAAATCCATGTATGAACATTACCATCTTTGATAACAGTCCAGACTCAAACCCATAGAGTAAAAATCAATTTATTAGAAAAATTGCAGAAGCAACATGGGCATGCGCTAGAGTTTGATAGTAGCTCAATCGAGTACAGCGCAGGAACACAGAAAGATTACTTTTCAGTGATGAGAAGAATACTAAAAAATTCATTCCATCACTCTCATATCAATTGGAAAAACTACTTCTGATGCTTTAAGATCAAAGAAAATGAAACTTATCTGATCCATTCTAACTAAATATCTTGATCATGTTGATGGTGGTTAAATTAATAACTAAGTACTTGAATAAGAGTTATTTCATTTCATAAATTAAAGAAAATTTTTTGTTTTTAATATTAAAGTTCACTATTAAAGGATAGGCAGGGTAATTGAAAGAAATAAATAATAAAGGTGATTTTTATAAATAATTTTTTTTAAATAATATTTGTATAATATATATGCATAAGAGTCAACACATTTTTAATCGAAAAAATTAAATAAAATTATTTAGATAAAATTTATCAAACAAACAACAATATATAAAATCATACAATTCATACAGTACTATCAGAAATACATGGGTCAGACAGACTGAATTATTTCTTTTTTTTTTTCAAAGTACAAATGACTTTTTAAAATGAGTAACTCGTCATTCCAGATAATTAAAAATGTTCTTGATAGAGTAGAAAAAATAACGAGTGATTATTATTGCTTTGTTCGGTTTTTTTTTATGTATCTAGATTTTTAATTGATGTACATAACTTACACAAGTCTTCAACTTAATTCTAAATGAGAGCGAGGAGTTTTATATGTGAATATGATGTACCTTATTCCATGTAAAATCCAGTATAATCAACAATCAAAATTCAACGATTACATATGCAATTAAACAATCGTTTTTTTTTTTTAATTAAAAAATGTTTTTTCGTTTGACTATTTTATATGTTGGTATATATTTATCTGTACATATACATATACTTCTTTTTTTGATACAAATGTTAGTTGTAAAATCTTGATGAAATCATATGAGAATTATTCTTAAAACTTTTTTATAAGTATTATTATTATTATTATTATATAGGGTTGTTTTTTTATTCGTTATATAACTCTGTATTTTATTTTATTCTTCCATTTAGTTTAGTGAATATATTTGTCGCATTTTCTTTATTTTTTATTCTTCTATGAACTTTTGTTAGTCAAGAGTAAAATTTTCAAGCGATTTTGTACGAGCATAAATATTATGTGGTAAAAGAACTGAATATATATAAATTATCCTGACATAAAATAAAATGATATCAAGAAAGTAAAATTGAATAATTTATAATCGAAAAAAATTGTATTTCTTTGCAATTCAAATATTTGTAATCTATTAAAAATAATATTTCGCCACAGTTAACAAAATTTTTATTTATTGTACAATAAACAGATTTGAATAACAATAATTATGATTTACAATTCATTCATGATAAAAGTTAATGACAATAAATTAAAAACAATAGAGATTTTATCTTTTTCATCTTAATCCTTATTTGGAATTATTTTCAACGAAGAGGACTAAATACATAGCGGTCCTTTTTACATATTTTTATTATATTATTCATTTAATTAAATAAACATGGCTCGAAAAAAATATATCTTTTTTTTAGAAGTGATTATCTTTACTCGCTGGTAATTACATAATTTCATAAAAGATACTTTAGTTAAGTGTTTCAGTATATAATATTTATAACCTTGTTTCAATATATATTTAATATAAAAATAATAAACGTCAAGTTGAGAATATTCAGCCAGAGTCTATTGTTTTATGGATACAATTCATACTTGATTTTTACTAAAATTTTAATCTCCATTTATTTTTTGGTATTTTGTAATATTTTTATTTATTTTTTTTTGTTATTATTTTAGTTTTGAAATTTGAAGTATTGCAAAAATCTTTGGACACGCCATAAGACTAGATCTAAACTCGCATTTTATATATATATAAAGAGATCAACTATGACTAAATACAATTTTGAAACAAATTTTAACAAAAATATTAACTCATACAATAACTATGGTAATTAAATCAATATGTACTGATCAATAATTGGTGATCAGAAATTCACAATGATGGCAACTGATAAATGAATGTATAAAATAATAACAAAGCTTATTCTTGAAAATACTGTTTGGATTTTTTCTCTATTTAATCCTATTTGCATTCATTCTGCTCATTAAATCTTCCGCATCAGTTCATAATATTACTTTATTACAATATATTTGTTATTAAAATTTGTATCCATATGAATATCTATATCTCTTATATGATAAAAGTGTAATAAATTAGTATTTTAAAATGTTTATTTATGCGCTATATGCATTCGTTTTTATTTATTTTTTATTTATTGATAATTTTTTAGTTTTTTATTATTAGCTAGTGATATGTATCAGGGTTGAACTATCGACGTTCAGTATGATGCTAGTTGTATATTCTCCTAGCAATAAATAAATCTATTCTAGTAGAGAAAAAATTATTTTTTTTAGGAAAAATCCTCTTCCACATTTTTTTTTCTTTTTTACTTTAATTATTTTCATTTTTTACTTTAATTTTAATTTTAATGTTACTTTAATTTAATTAACAATTAGTCTAATAAAAGAAATATATTAGCAAAAATCTCAAAATTTATTCATAACATAACTATTAAAATTAATTTTTCTTTTATATTTTTATAAAAATTATTTTTTTAATTTTATGTAATACAAAAGAATATATTTTCACATTAAATAGAAGATTTTTTCCATAAAGAATAATTTCTTCTCTAACTTTATATATATGTATATATATATAAAACATCCAAAATATAAATGTGAGTAATACATTTTTATTAAAATGTAACTTTGTCGCACGTATGATGAATACAAATGACAATCAATAAAATTTATTTTCTCGATAAAATTTTTTTTCTTAATTAAATCATAAAATAGCGTTATGTCCTTGGGACTTTATTCGAAAGAGAGAGAGAGAGAAAGAGAGAGCATTGATGACCAAAAAATTGATCTAGAAATGTTAATAGACTGAAATTTATACAATGTGTCTACCTAGTGATATAGGGCAATTTCATTGCATAATTTCTTAAAAATTTATTTCTCGTTGAATTACGTAAAAAGCATCAGGCGTGTAATTTAATTAAATATTCAATTTTTTTTTTTTTTATATATATTCAACATTATTGCGAGCAATTTTTTTTCCTCGTCTGCTTTGTCTTTTATTCCTCCCTCCGAATTTCGGACATTATATAATTTAATCACATTAACTTTCAATCATTATTATGGTATGATATGTTTTAACAGAGCATCAATTTATGTTCATACTTATAAATTGAACTACTAACGTACATTATATCTACAGTGCTGATCAGAAATATCTGAACCAGTTGATTTTATGCAAATATAAATAAAAAAATTTTTTGTTGTTTTTATATAAATTAGCATAATTATTCATCGCATTTTTTAAAAATTTCAATTTAAGCTCGGACGTGTATTAAAAACTCAGAAATTTATTTTTAACAAAAATAGAGTAAACAGACCAATAGATAGACATATTTAAATATACATATATTTTTTGCTGAAAGAGTAATAATAGTTGGAGATATTGAAGTTTGATTTCCAGTCTTTCATACTAATTATCTGCTTAATATATTCTATCAATTTTTAACAAAAGATAATTTTTTAATTATTTTAAATATAATAAAATCTATTGGCCTGTAAACTTTACATTCTTCGTTAATAAACTTTTTTAATAAACGACATAAAGGTCACACTTTTAACAAATTTGAATACTATATATAAAAGGCTTTGTGATAACTTGTTCAAGAGTCTCAAGCGCTTAGATTAATAAAGATAATTTCGACCACAATCGCGAAATTTATTTTTAATATTTTTTTTTTATTCTTTCTCAGGCAATTATTGATATGTATCGTTTTTTTTTTCATGGCATTTTGTCTTTCGACATTAAATTTAATTATTTTAACATATGGATTATCTAAAGTCTTATATATTATATATAATAAATATAGAGTTGTTTTTAACGTAAACTTACATTCTTTATCAATCACTCGTTGATATTTTATTCTCATGGGATAATCCCAAATAATTTATCAATGCAGTAATACCTGAGGGATCGCGCATACCCCTAAGACCTTGATGCACCAATAAATCGATAATTCCAGGGTCGACAAGAACAGAACGACGACCCCAGTTACTTAGATTTATGATAATGATTTTTTGATGATGCTCATGATTTAAAATAAATTAATTAATGATTATGATTTTAATCTAATTTTGTTTTTGGCTTAATTACTAATGATATGTAAGATTTTTTTTATTATTTCATGCTCCACACTTTGATATGTCGGTTCAATAATAAATTTAATCTGCACGAAAAAAGTATTTAACTTTTCTGGTATAAAAAGAAGTAATTAGAAACATTCAGGCATTTAAATTAAACTTTTAGCACAGAAGAAAGATAAAAAATGATATGTATTTAAAAATTTTTATAAAACACTTTGTATTTTTTTTTTATCGTTATAATTGAAATTTTTTTAAGAAAAAAAAGTAGAATAATACTTCATTAAGATAATTTTTTTTTTAATAGGTTGTTTAATAAAAAAATATTTCCTTCTATTGTTAACTAAATTGATTTAGGTCTTGTGAATGACCAAAGATTGAAATCCCTCAACGAAGGACTAAAAAAAATAAATAATAGAGTAATTTCGGTAGTACAAATATTCCTTTATGAGGAAATAATAGAGTACTTGTTTTGTGATTTTATTCAGGATTTCATGTTCTCAAATAAATATTCTAGAAATATTACTATAATGTTGCATAAAATAGAATATGTTCGAAAGCGTATTTCTATTTTACAAATATTTTCTAAGAAAAATCCAGATTCAAATACCTGAGATAATATTTTGTTTTTAGAAATAACTTTTTATTAAAATACTTTAAAACATGCACACAATTTTCATGATTTCTTTGTCAAGAAAAAAGTATGCTGAATATTTAAAAAAAAAAAAATTTCACCAACTCTAGATCTTTTTTTTTTTGAGTAAATAAAGAATAATAAAATCACTAGAGAATTATTTCAATACGTGAAAAAAATCTAAATATGGTTTTAAAAGTTGTAAAAATTTGAAATTTCATTCATTATTATTACTCCAGTAGGAATAATTATGAATTCAAAAATCTCATAAAGTTTAACCTCAAAATAACAAACAGTAACTACTATTGTCATATTATATAGTATTCGTTAAATAAAATAAAATTGAGTTAAAGAATCAGAGGTACAAACTAGAAAATATTTAATAAAAAATTCGAAGCTTTTTTTCAAGCTTCATTATTGCATTGTGTTTCTTAGTATCAACATTTTCAAAATTTATCTTATTTTAAAATTCACATTCATAAGTAAACTGTCTTCCTCAATACATCTAAAAAAGTAAAAATTTATGTTCAATCAATTAATCACTGATTTGGTAATTAATATATCATTATAACTCTAATACCATTTTGTCTTATTGACAATAGAGGTTAGAAATCAAATAAAGTATTCGATCGTTATCTCATTAATTATCAAAGAATACTTTACTCTTTTACTCAATTAAAAATTCATCAGTTCTTTCTCAAACATTTTTTGTTCAACTATTTGTACATCCGATCCAACATAAATAATTTCCTTCATTAGTAAGAGATTAGCAAAAGTGAAACAGACATCACTGGTAATTATTCGTTGATTATCAAACAAGAAATTAAAAATTGTTCGAAAGGAACTCAAATTGTTTGCTTCTAATTAGTAGTTAACCCAAAAGCACTGAATGTTAAACTTTTTTTCGTGCAGTTTATCGTAATACTTATGAATACACTTTTACAAATTATTGAACTTTTGATCCATTATCAATGTTTTGTACCCATTCACTCAGTTCGCTCGCTGCGTATGGTCATACAAGCATCTGCAGACTCAAAAGCCTCGCAATTTTATGTAAACGGATCATTCACCACGAGTTATTGTCCCTGATGACACCCCCCTTGTTTGTAATTTCCCGGCGTTATTTATGGATGTATGCTACAACATTTTCTCTCATACTGGATTACTGTGCTAGTTCATTTACGCCTCTCACTAACGAGAAACATTACCGTAGCCTCAACAATTCTACGTCTGCGTTGTTATATTTCCTAAAAAAAAAAAAAATGTAATAAAAAATATAATAAAAACAAAAAAAATGCAAGGAGTGTAATGGAAGAAGCTTGCCAGCAAAAAAGTGAGAATGCACGCGAAAGAAAATACGAGGTAGGAGATACAAAACGAAGAAGAATGGCCTGTATAATGCGATAGTGCTTTCCGTGTACGTATATACATAAAATAAAAGCTTGTAGCAGCTTTTGAATACTTTAGAAATTTTTGTAAATTCAAATCAGGTTGTCACTGTCGTCAACCAATAAGTTTAAATTATTTAATCGTTACACATATTTCCGGCAATCGTATCAAATGGTCCGAGAAAATAACCGGATTAACACGAGAGAATTTAATTGAAGTCTATTGTTCAAAATTAAGAACGTGCAGTAAATTACTTTAATATTTTACTCTTTTTTTTTAAGTAACAGCATTTACTACATTATTAAAAATTATCTTCTTTACAAAAGCTATTTAAGAACTTACTCTGCTAGAAGATCCTTGAGAGTTAATTTTTTTTGTATCATACAATTTTCTACATTTCAAATTTTTTTTTACTTTAGCATTCTTCATTAGTCATGTATATTTAAATTTTTCAGGTTAATCAGAAAAAAAATTAGTTGATAATATCATTCTCTAATTTTTTATTGATGAGTTTCATTTAAGACTGGACTTTCCTAACCACAAATCATCTCAAATTTTACTCCATTAATTATGTATTTTTTATTCGTTGTTTTCATGTAAAAAATATTAATAAGTGTTAAGAAAAATGATATAGTGGGGGTAAGATAGAGTTTGAAAGTGTAAGTGCAGTAAAAATTGCATAATAAATTATTTTTTAATGGAAGATTCATGACAAGAACGCCCACCATAACACCTCAGAATTCACTAAACAATGATTTATAATATGATTATTATTGCACTTACACTATCAATCTTTGTTTTGTGCTGTGTATCCCACTTTTGTGATTATTCTTAAATATTTTTTACATGCAAACAACCAATAAAAAATTTTAAAATTTGATGAGAAAAATTTGAGGTTATTAAAATTAAATGTTATATGGTAAATATATTTTTATTTGTTCAAAATTAATTAATTATATCAATGAATTGAAAACTTTCGAATTTGTTTAAAAGCTTTGTGGTACTGCTTCATATTTTGTTGATGATGTTTAGATACACACCTATTTAGCTCGAAGCAATTGGCCTAAATTAGTATGTGGTAGAATGACAACTCCATGAATTCATATTTGTACAACAATATTAGTTAACATTATGACAAATAAAACACAAGTAAAATTGAACTTAAAACTCATTTCGTATACATAACTACTCAATATACGTTTATAAAAGTTCTTTTTTTTTTAATTTTTTCTTTTATTCATCGAAACAGAATAATTTTTAAATAACTTATAAAACCTCTAGCCAATCCCAATTGTTTAAATAGTTTCTTTAATATATTCTATTATCCCCAGAGCATATTTTTAGTTTAAAAAAAGTTGAATAAAAAGTACTATTTGAAATTATAAGATGATTTTTTATGAATAAATACACTGAAAGTTGGAAAAAAATATTTTTTTTTCCTTCTGAACTTTATAAAATTCATTAAATAAGAAGACAGAATTTAAATTGCAATTTTTACAGCAATTTACATTAACAAAAACACGCAGATGAATATGAAAAAAAATTGGACGAATTTGCAGAAAAAGAATTTAATAGCATTTTCAAACTCACTAGAGCATAAAACAAGCTTTTCTGATGATAAAAATAAAGAGAAGAAGATAAATTTGTCACGTTTCAATGATTCGTAAGAATCGATTTAGACATTATACGGGCAGAAAGTTGATCTAAGTCACCCTCATCATCGATAATTTACACGAAAGATAAAAGTTGGTAAAATAAATGAATTAATTGTTATTTGGTTATATTGATAAATGTGTCGAAGGGAAAGTGAAGATTACATAGGCACCCATTCGATATAAAAAATGAAAAAGAAATAAGGAGGTAAAAAAATAGAGTGAAAAAAAAGAAAATATAATAAAGCGAGGTTAGGTGTGAAGAGGGAATGATGGATGGTGATGATAGTATATATGTTAGTTTCTGGGAATTCGTTGAGATTCGTCACGTTTCTCGTGTCGGAGAGGAATTAATTATCCTTAGCTTAGGCGTCTATCTCTTTCTAGAGCAAAGAATTCGTTAGGGTGAAGGTTGCGAATACGTGAGGCTTTTGAATCCGCTTATTTTGCAGACCAAATTCTTAGTCAAGGTATACTGAATCGGTTTACCAATTACACAGAAAACAAGTCGTATATACAGATCAGTTGTGAATGAATTAGACTAAATGATTAAATAATACATCCAAACAAAACACATGGAAACCGATTCAGGTTATTTTTTGTTTTCAGTGACATTCTCACAAAGCAATCAACGGTATAACAACTTCCAATGTGGATTATAAAAATATTAAATCTGATAATATTAACTGTTAAAATCTTACGGTAGAATTAAGCTAAGGACCAATATGATCCACAGAGATCTATGTCAAGTCCAGAGCTTTTTATAATTATTTTTTTCGTCTGTCATCACTCACCAGGACGTCTTTGTTGCTACCAATTTATCAGCATCGTTGACATTGATTATATCGCAGCGAGCAATCATTCTTTCCTTCAAGGTTCAACTGACATAAAGACGTGAGCAAATGGATAAATAGCTCTCATCATTTTCCTCTTAATTGAAATTTACGATAATTACTTACATTCTGGTAGGCACATTAAAATGTTCAGTGAGCTTTAATGAGCATCTTAATCAATTTAAAATTATCTATTAATTCTGATTAATCACTTCCTAGTAATATAATGGTGTTATTAAAAAAAATATTCGATGATAAGAAATATTACGGAATATGGATTAGTGAACCCTAATATATAGCAGTACTATTGTGAGAATCACATAATCGAACTTACTCTGTTTAACTACCTTATTTACTCTCTTGAGGATCTTGTTTGTCGTGGCTTGGTAATCAAGCAAACATTACTGTTATACCAGGAATCATTTAATTTTTATTATGTGGCTATGTGAATGATACTTTATGATGAGACATTAGTCACACAAAAATTTCTAATTGGGCACATTTTCGGTTGGTGAGATCTAGAGGATCAAAATGAACTAAATTGGGTCACAAAGAGTATTAAATCAAACGATAATATGACATTTAAGCTCGTTTTTCCATGAAATATATGAGAAATAATTTATTGAAAATGTTGTTTTATCTTGAATAAATTTTTGTCTCTTCAGCAACAATATTTTTCATAAATAAAATTGTGGTTTTAATATTTTTTGGACAATGTACAAAATTTGAACTGGAACATTGTTATAACTACGCTTACTTTATAATAATGCAATCAAACCTAATTGATGTTGTAAAGTTTTTTTCTATCAAAAATATTATTATACTATAATTTATATCCTTCATGCTTGATTTGAAGTATTTATGGAATTAATGTCCTGTCATAAAGTATTATTTAGACCACAATATGATATTAAATGTACAGATGCAGATAAATAAATTTATCAACCATCATTACGTTTCTCAAAAACACTTATTCAATTATCCTAGATAGTATCTATTTATAAACTTTTATTTTGATTTTCTAATTTAAGTTTCATTTTAGAAATATTCAACAGCTTAAAAATCCAATAATAAATGAACTCTGCAAAAATAGCAAAACTCTCAAACAATAAAATAGTATTTCACACTTGGTACCCTCTTTTTCACTAATCTCATAGAATTTATTTAACTTCAATGACGATTGTAATGATCAAATAGTAAATTCGAATCATCTTGCTGATGAAAGAAAGTTCAATATGATACTGTATCACTGGAAGTATTATCACCAAGATAATGATCCTATAAAAAGACATTTAAACAAATGAAAAAGTAATTTTTCAGACTTTTCAAATATATCAGTAAATTATTGCTATCTATTAATTGTTTGATGAACAATAATAGCTATATTCATTAATCTCACTGAGCATTTTGATCCTAATTTTTATTGCTTATCAGACGATTTAAGTTTAATGTTATTATCTTTGTCACCTTTGATGTAAGTAATTATGTAATTATTCTTCAGGCCAACCAAGGTCCTCGCCAACGAGTTCGTAAAACCGCTGATTATGTTCATTGAAGAATTTCCTGAGCTTGGAAACAACGAGAGGATCAACTCTTGGATGTCTTCTGCCTTTACTCTCTCTTAGGCACTTATCCGCGGTCTCATTGCGGAGACAGTAAAAGCCTTTTGTATGATTGAAGTAAAAATTGTGTCTTCCAATACGTGATTCAAGACCGAGGAAAGTTTCAATGCGTTTTAATTGTGGTAATGGATCCTCAATAAGCTGATCACCATTTACTACAAGTATTTGTTCGCGTGGGAAGACCTCTAGCCATCGATGCATATAGTTGTGATAGAGAGAGATGGAAATAGGTCGATAAGACTCATTTATACTACCATCTGAACGTAACACGAGCTCCTCAAAACTTCGACTTGATGCTGGTAGTCGTGGATTTTCTTCTTCTATTGCTGTTACTGATGTTGATGTTACAGCAGTCGTTGCAGCTGATGTCGTTGCTACTCTAGTTCTTAACTGAGTGTAGTCTGAAATCGCTCTCGTTACTGGCTCTCGTACTATCAGCAGCAATTTGATGCTCGCATTCATCGCATGAATACGCTCTGGAACCTTTTTTCATTATTATTGATATTTTTATTGGTTCAAGTAATTATATTCGGATCAACAGAAATATTAATGTTCACAAAATAATTACATTAAGATGTTTTAATTGTATATATAGTAAGAATATTTCATCTCTTAAAATGACATTTAAATTAGATATAAAAATTTTTTGAAAACTTCTGATGATTAAGATTATGATGAATGATTATTTGGGAAAAAATCTCGATTATAAACTCACTAATCAAACCACTTTTTGATAGCTGTAAGGATTTGAAAAAAGGGATAAGAAGTTGTTATCAAGGGAAAAAAGATCATTAATAAAGTAAGTGATAACAACAACCCTTATCTCAAGTATTTTATGCTACAATTTACTGTTGGAAATGTTTGAATTACATAAAACTGGCTTATCTTCTAATTTGATGCTTTTATAAGTATTTATGCAATAAACTCATCAATCATTCATTATAATCACTGGAAATATATAGTTTGATTAGCATGCTGCTTTTCCTAAATATAAACTATTTATTACTTAACATCCTTCTCTGTTCTCCTGTTTCTCAAGAATACAATAAGAGTACATAACTTGTACTCATAAGTAATCATCTCATTCTTCAATCTAAATATATAAATAACTCTTATTATACATGCTGGAGCTCTGTGTTAAATCGTCAATTCTCTTCTTCTTATGTCTACAATGATAAAGTAAATAAAACCCAAGCTTTTTAGTAAACATTTCTAATCTAACTTGCTAATAAAATAGCTTTAAAATCATCAGTGCTAAGAATTATAATTAAACTGATAGATTTATCTATTTTTAAAAAAAATTTTTTAAATAAGTTACTTGATGTAAAATAATAAATAACATTTTTACAACTGACTAGATGAATGATAGTAGAATTAGGTATTATAATTAAAACATCTTTTGCAAACATTAATTTAGCAGATCTGTTTTATCATTATGTTTTATCTTATATCATAGCCTTCATAATATTAATTATCAAAATAATGCCTATTTAAATTGTCAAAATAAAAAAAAACACACTGAGATTAATTTTCATATCATGTCATTATTGTTCTGTGATTAATTAGACGTTTTTTTAAAAAAGATTTCAATTATGGAGGCTACAGTATAGTTATTAATATCATTATTATACTTTCACAGGTCTATAGTTTACATCTATGTTAATTGGGATTTCTATCTTTTCATGTCATAACTCAATTAACGCTCTAAAAACCCAGTATTATATTAAGTCATTTTCTTTCACATATAAATAGTTATATTGAATGATATAAAGTCTAATTGTACATGAAATAGGAAACGGTATTTTTTAAATAATTCTCACACTTATCGTGTTCCCCTTTTTTCATATAAATAAAGTCATTTGAAACCAGACAACTTTATTATGTTAATAATTTCTAATTAATTACCAATTAATTACTTTGGAAAAATATCATTTTTTTTGATTAAAATTATTTGTCAGTGATGCAATTAAATTCTTGTTGGATAAATAAATATTTCAATTTTTTTTATTTCATCAATTGAAGATGAAATACTAGGATTGTATATAATCACAAAATTACTGTTATAAAAATTTATAATGATACTCTAGTAAATATTTTATTTGATTATTTATTAAATTATTACTCTTTAACATGACAACTTCTATTTTTATCCAAAAACTTTATTAAATAAAAATCACTAAAGCAAATAAATTTATTTATGACAAATAATCAATATTAAACTCAAGTCCATTACACAAATCAACATTTGGAAATCAAATAAACTTGAACAAAACCACCTTGCATTGATAAAATCATGTAATACATATAAACAAATTTATATCTTTAATAGTATTAAAAGAAATGGCTTTACAGTTGTGAACATCAGCAGATAAAAACCCCAATTTTCTATAAACCTGTGCAAATATTAGATATACCAACCTCAGGTGTCACGAAATAACTAGGACTTTTTTCGATGGTGATTTGACCTTTGAGTGAATATGGCATTTTCTTTCGATACCATTCAAGACCTCGTTCATAATTTTCATCTCTATCAAAAAAATGAACTTCACCAGCTGCTTTCTGGATTTGTGGATGAAGAAAAAGCATCTCCAAGAGAGCACGAGTACCACATTTGCGCACTCCAATGATGATAGCTTGGGGTAGATGACGGTTTGTTCTTGAGAAGTGAATTTTGTTGGGAGTTCCTGGTGTTTGTGGTTCTTGATGACGTTTTGGTGGGTCTACTTCATTCGTAAGATCTTCTTGGGAATCGAATACTGATACAGCAGCATCAAGGCTATAAATAGCACTATCATAGAGGATATGAAAGGTCAGGAAGAGCGAAACAAGGGCCACTAGGAGAAAAGCTGCGGCTAACTTTGGTCGAGATACGCCAACTACCAGGATGCAGTCTGACGTATCGCCCTCGGCCGGCCTCATGGCGGAGCGGGGTATCCACCTAAAACAAATATTACTTTTTAATTACAAAAATACATTCCTTTTTGTAAAACCAAAATAAAAAATCATTGTAATTCAAATAGTGGTTGCTATTTTTGCCAATGCTATCAAGTGAAACTTTGCTTGCTTCAATAACAATTCAGAATAAAATCAAACTTTTTTCTTAACGTCAACTGAAACAAGATTCTATGGAGAAACGTAAACCAATCGAATTGGATCAAACAACATTCAAATTTATTTCATTGGTATTGGATGTTATGTTTTATTACAAACACCTAAATCTAATAATACTTGGTTGAAGTTTGAAAATATAGCATTAGATTCAACTAGATCTAATCATTCTTTGTAGAGTATTGCACCTGATCCAATGAGATCTAACAAGTTTTGGTGTGATACACCATCAGATATAATATCAACGAAATAGTATTGAATTCAATTGGATCTAGATAGTAACTGTAAATTGTTGCATCAGATCCAATTGAATCTAGTTGAACCTTGACAGTTTTGGTCAATTATAATATCAAATTTAATTTAATTAAATTGCATTAAGAGTTATATTTATTTTATCTAGTTAGATCTGATTAATCTATCTCATTTAGATGCCTTAATTTTTTAAAATGATGGAATGTGGGAAATTTATTTTCAACTAAACAAAAAAACATGTTTTCATCATAAAAATCATAGCTAAAGTAATCAATATTCATGAAAAGTTTCAACAATTAATCATAATTTTACAAACTAAGCTAGTATTTTTAGCTTTCTTTTAGAGAATAAAAAATTGAAGTGAAAATGATAAAGCAAATTTATGATTAACGATTGAAGCATACCATTTTTGCTGAACTCTTTTACATTTTGAAGGTCTTATTTCAAAATCATGTCTTATATTTTTCAATAACCCTTTTAAATGATGAATAATTTGAGTATGGAAATAAATTCTTGATTGTATTCTATAAAATTTTGATTGATAATTATATTTTTCTGATTTATCTATTCTATAAAGCATCTAGAAACTCGACCTGAATGATGAAAATGCTATATTTTTATATTATATCAATCTATTCAAAATGAACTGTCATTTTTATTGGAAAAAAAATAGTAATAGATGAAACATTGGTTTGCTAAGTTGCGTTTGACCTTAATGATGGATAATAAAGCGTAATTCTATTAAACAGATATTATTGGACTTAATTGATAGTTAAATATCAGAGGGTAGGTATTCTCTCGTTGTAAAGTGAATATCTAAACCTATACTCTCGAATTCAATCAGTGGGTTAACAAAGATCTATAAATTTACAAAGATTTTAATGAAGTCATATTGAACAAGTAATGTTACATCATTTCCGGTATCTAATACTTTATTTGCTGATATTGATGCCACATAGACTACTTCATACATAAAATGGATTAATTAATTACACAAGGGATGTTTCATCAATATTTATGATATATTTAATTGAAAAAGATGTAAAATGACCAATATACATAATGGCCAAGGAATCATTCCTAGCTATTACAGAAGCTAAGTAGGAATTTTCATGCTTGAAGTGAATAAAATGATTATCAGCACAAAAATCGTGCCTAAACTTCAACCAAGTGTTTTTTTTTTCAATTAAAGGTCATGGTAAAAGTTATACATCAACTTCCAAGAATCTAGGTTCTATTGTTGATGATTTTACACTGAGAAGAATTAAAAATCTTTCTTTAACAATCAGAAGTTATTTAGTAGAATCATCTATTGATTTTACTTCAAATCAAATAACTCTAGTTTATTTGAAGGGAATTATAACAATCACTGTTATGACCATAAAACTATTAAATGTTTTAATTCCATACCAAAGCTATGCAATTACGATCACTATCGTTTCAACTAAATATTGAATTCCCTAACCAGAATCAATAAATGTGGTTCTAAGAGTTACTTCATTCTTTTTTTTCATAGAGAAAGCTGTTTGAACATTCATAAAAAATGAGGAATGTAATGTGTAATGACCAAAGTGAATGAGAAAATTGAATTTTAATTTATTAAACAGTAAAATCTTTGGTTTAGTAAATGAAAATTAGATTTATATCGACAGAAGAACTGTTTTACACGTCATGTTACAGCACAATTTATTAATAATTCGATAGTTTTTATGATTGCTACATCTAGAAGAGAAGTAAGTAATTCGTTGATGGAAGATTTAATAAAATTAATTTGATCCTGGAAATTTTTCTTTTAAAAAAAACAATATGAGCACTGTTTTTCTATTGTTGACTAGGTCTAAAATATACTTGGATCCAATTAATGAATGAGATTGATCAAACTACGATCCCTCCAAGGATATCTAGGTCTGACAATTAATACAATTAAAAACCAATATGTCTTCTAAAATACTAATAGTTATCCAATTAAAACATTTACGCTAATTGGATTTTGATCACTATTTTTATAGAATTAACTATATAATTATTAGAATAACGAAAATCAAGTCAACAAAAGAGAAATATATTAACAATGAGTAATTGATAGAAAGCAATTTATTTTGTAATTACTTTTATTAATTAATTAAGGATAATCACTTCATATTTAACATGGGTGTAATAATGATATTTGATCGAATAGAATTACTTGTTCAACATAATGATAATTTAAACAAAAAATTTTATATCAAAAATCAGATAATAAATAACGACACGGTTGTGCTATTTTTGAATAATTGTAGTTAAATATGATTTTTACCATGCACGAAATATTTCATGTTGTTATGATTATTATTTTTTTTTTGTTAAATTACTCTACACTACTTGTTTGGTGAAACAGTCAGAAAAAATTACACTGTTTCATGTGATTATAATTATCAAATTTTCAAACAATGTAAAAAGAAAAAAATTAAAACATCTATAAATATTATGAAAAACTCAAGATTTTGAACATGAACAGTTAATTTTCAGGAAGAGTTTTTAGTTTTCGTGACTTCAAGCCATTTCTCAATGAAAATTGACGAGCTTAGTATGGAAATACATCTTCTACATATTCCCTAGAAATTATAAATCGATTTTTTATTCTATTCTTTATGAATTAATTTCTTTAAGGAATTTATTTTGCTTTATAATATTATTTAACCATAGATTTATTAGATTTTAATTTGTACTTACAAGACATTGATGAGGGACTCGGATGGCCACTCACGACGAGGCCGAGCCTTACTGGGCATTTTTGTTGTTTTTTCTCACATTATTCGATGATTCTGAAATCAGAAGCAAACATAAATAATTAGAATTCGTTGAATGAATTTTTAAAAAAGAATATTATGAAGTAGGTAAGGTGAGTTGATAATAAATATTTGTTTATGTAGTTTGAAAATATAATTGATCTGACGTCAAATAAATATTGAATCAGTCATAAGGAAGTAATTATAAAAATGTAGATTGGACGTCAATTAGTAGCTTGTTGCTATTCGCTCTGACAATCTGAATCAAAACAATTTTTCTCATCAATTCTGAAGTATAAAAAATTATCAATAATAATTAATAATTATTCAATAATTGTAAAATACATCCAATATTCCAATTTATAACTCTATTACGTGTCTATGCTCAGACTTATTTTCACTCTATTGCATTTTTGCTGCAAATCAAACAGAGATCAAGACTTTGGTTGCAACCATTGAATATGTTTTTCTGTTAGCTCTTCCAAATTAAATATGAGAATCCTAACCAATGTTAGCCAAGACGATGATGATCAGATTTCTGAAGAATTCTTTGATAAAATTATTCATTTTCAAGAAATATGATAATTCAATGAATATATGAAGACTTTGAATAATAAATAAGATGAGAGGTTGAATGTTCAGGTGATGTTACATTTAATATTTATTAAACATACTTTTATTCATTTGGTCTGGGGTTTTTTTTATTAAGTTAAAGTTGTTTATTCTATAAAAATGATTGGAAATTAATTATTCATCTATGAATGTGTGTCCAACATGTTGAATAAAATATGTAGAGGTTATGTCTTTATTTGTCATTTCAACATTTATTAATATTCTGACATAAGAATGATTATTTTGATAGATTTGTTTTAGAATATTTGAATGAAAAAAATACTATTTTATTAAAAGTCAATAGATATAAAAAGGATTTCAGTGGTATCATGGTTGAAAAGTTTTCAATTTCAAACAGTATGTATTATTCTCTTCTTTTTATGGAGTCGACTGATATATTTTTTTGTTCACTTGGATTGGAATCAATTCACGACAATGGGTGTTTGACAGTTTTTTTTATTTGCTGGCTTTGGTGTTTGGAATTATCAAAAATTTAAGTAATACCAACCAAAGTAAACATTGGTGATTAAATAACGTTTAAAATTTTATTAAAAGACTAACCCATGGATCAAGAGTTTTTATTATTTTTTTTTTAATGGATCATTGTGATAGTGAATTAAAACTATTTATTCAAGCTTCTATAGCTTTTCAACTAATAGAAATTCAAATGATAAAAATCATAAATCTTCAATGCAAAAGTTTTTTAGTATTTTTATTCCATTATAAAGAATGGAATAACTTTGAAAATTGAAAAGAAAAAATAGTTTAAAAGACTTGATGAAAAATTTGTTACAAAGTGATTTTATCTTCGATGAATATATTTTTATTGCATCTTATCTAAAATGCATACTTTCCCACATTATCACAAAGTCATTTAAATAAATCTGTTGAAGTTAAAATTCAAATGACTCAATAATTCAACTTGGTAGTAAGATTCTAGGCAATATAACAAGGCAAAACTCGATTAACCCTACCACCCATTATGTGATCTATTCACTAGTCTGTCAAGGACAGTCTGAATAATACATTCCTACAAGCCACAAATAGCTTTTGGTTCACATTTAGTGTATATCTCTGGTGATAGCCCTTCATTTCGAATTGAATTATGCAAATAAGCTTTAGATCATTCGAGTTCTCATTAAAATAAAAAAACTGGAGATTTTATCGAGCCTAGCGTTTTGAATATAGTCGTGGGCGAATTTTATTAAGTCGTCAAGTAGTCATAATATCAACTTGGATGAATTTAACATATTATTTCAGACTTATTTTGCTGATAGGGTAAATAAATAAGTACTTTATACGAACAGGAGGATAAAGAGTCAACAAAAAGCAATATTTTTTTTAATTCTCAAGAGCAGTCTATGAGGTCCTACTTCCCTCAAATATATTTTTTATTTTTAATATTATCAGTTATAAACATTTTTAATTATCGAAGTTTTTACTGAAACTGATGTTTTTTACTGACTTCAAAAAATATTCAATACCTCGAGGTGTCCAGAAGGGTAGCTTCTGGGGTAGAAAGGGAGTTGTAATGTTTTTATATGCTTTTAAGGCTCGAAATATTATACCCTGGTAATTGAAGTTAAATGTAATACAATTTTTTTTTTACATTCTCGTTTTTTTTGTTTTAAGTTGATGTTATGACACAGGGATCATGTAATAAAAATTGATTAAAAAATTTTTATATTATTTATAAGACCATTAAACGTAGAGCTTTTTGTCAAAATTCATTTATCATTATAAAAATACTTTTATAAAAAATTATTTTAAAACTTTTCATCAATGAATTACCCAATAAATTAAGTTTGCAAATATCAGATAGAATTGATTTAGTATAACTTCGATCCATTCTACAACCTTACGTCATTGAAAAAATTTAATATTCTCAGTAATACCTTACAAGTTTAATATTGTCTCGTAAATATAGAGCATTTCAAAGTAATTTTCCTTTAATAATATTTTTCATACACGAAGGTAAAAGATCTTAAAATAATAATGAGCTTTTTCAAGAAAAAACAATAAAAAAAATGGGTCTGGGTGCACTTTATGCCCTGACGACAAACTTCTCATTCATTGAAGTTCGTAATTTTGTCATTTTTTTATTTACAACAAATTACTATTGTTATAAACAACATATAATTATTTAGAGCCATATGAAGTTATTAGCAACCGTATTGTATTGACATTGAGTTCAGTTTCAAACAATATTAATCATCAAATAAGTAGAATTTCCTTCAAATATCTTCTTTACTGAACTTATTTTACTCTTTTTGTTATTAAAAAAAACCGGCTGGACCGAATTTATTAAAACTTATTCTCAGATCTTCTTCGTCGTATTATCTTTAAAATGAAATTTATCCGGAGTCGAGATCTCCAGTGGTTCTCGAGATATTGCAAATGAAAAAAACCGGACATACGTACGTACAAATATACGTACGTGGATCAATTTTTTAAACCTTCTCATATGCTTCCAAATATTTCAAAACGTAAAGAAATGGCAAAATTACGAAAATCAACTCCATAATAATAACTTCCTAATGTAAAGTTAATAATAATGAGCTTTTTCAAGAAAAAACAATAAAAAAAAGAAAAAAAATAGCACAAAATTTTACCGAGTAGGAAGGAATGTCTAGGGGATTGGTAGAGTCAATTGATTGTGCTTGATATTGAGTCTGCACGTGGTTCCAAAAGTGGTAAAAGCGTAGTAGAAGCCTATACTACTAGTAAGCTCACGTAGTAGTGTAGTAGTAGAATATGTAGAAACAGGAAGGCGCCGATGCGTCTGCGCTCTCTTTCCACGAAGTATTGTGAGTCAAGGTCTTACTAGAGTCGCAATCGACCTGACCTCGCACCTTTTCCTTAACCTATACATTCACACCTACATAATTCTACTGTCCACATTGACATTTTTCTACATACTTCCTGTCACGTCTATAACCATTTTTCCCTCTTTATTCTCGACCTTTTCATCGTCGCCGAAACCTCTTTGATGTGCTACGCTCATGACGTTGGAGAAAAATGTGCTTTTGTGCATCGTTTTAGGTCGACAAAAATATATAGAAGACATATTCATGGAATTTTTCATTTGCTACAGCAACAGAAAAAAAAATCTTCAATAAATAACCTAACATAGATAACATCACAAAGTTAAAAACTTGCTGTCATATTGTGAAAAACATTACTTTATATCAAAAATATTATGCAAGGTGGCAATGTATAATCAATCCAAGTGTAATTATGTGTAAATCATCACTTGATTTATTGAGATCAATTTATAATTGATGGATTATATTTGAAGACAATCACACACCATACAACTGAGGAACTGACAATTAAGATAAGATCTGTCTAAAACAGGAAACAAAAATATAGTAAGTAATACTCTAATCAAATATTTGATTAATTTGATGTATTTGGCGGAAATATTCAAATCTAACCTTTTCATTCCAGAAATTTGTCAACTGAGTATTGTTGATGACATTTGTTGTGATGACTAAATAAACATTGTGACATATTCAATTAACTGGATCATTTTGTCGAAAGAAAATAGAATGAAGATTAAAATGAACGATTGAAGAATCGAGGTAAATGAAGAGTGAAATAAGTTGAAAGCACGTTTCGACATAACTTAGATGAACTCGTGCTACGGCCTTTAATTGAACTTTTTGCTTGTTCGATTATTCTTCTCCAATCCGAAGTGCTCAGAGGTACAAATATTGAGAAGCAGAGAATAGCTTGAAATAAATAATTTACGACAAGCAAAAAAATCAATAGCCTCTATAGAATCTTCCCTGCTCCAAAATTGAGATGAGATCCTAAAATGATTTATATTAAACTCCTGCCTATTAATACACAGCTTTTCGAACAAAAAGTCAACAGATGTCACAGAAATTGGGTAAAAAATATAAACAATAAATTTATTTTATTCTTTCAACAGGAAGAGAACTAAAGATTTTTTTTTTTTCAGTAAAAAATCTCATTTTTGAAAAAAATAAAATGGTTAAATTATTATCGTTAAATTTTTTCTTGTCAAGTATTTTTTTATTCAAAAAATAAAAGAGTTGGAAAAATTCGTTTAACAAAGTAGTACAATATTCACATAAAATATTGCTCCTTAACATAGAGTTCTTATTCGACACGTTTTCTTACAAACTTTTCCCCTTTTCTTTCATGATGTTTTTCTTTCCTTCTCTCGACTCAACGAGCCAACGAAAACCAAAGTTCTGGGATATGTAAATTTTCGCGAGAAATACAAACCTTATTGTATAGTATTCGTATCATTACCATAGTATAATTTGACGAAATTGTATGTCCAATGCATATACAATTGAGATAAAAGTGATGTATTAAGAGGAAAAAAGTAAACACAGGTTTAATAAAAATGATTGAAAAACTTGCTACTTTACACTGAATGAAAAACTTGAATATAGTTGTTTAGTTTTGCTTCTTCAACATTGTTTTTTTTATTTACATTAGAAATATTTTACCATTAATACTGATAAAAGATCATTCTTACTCAAAATGGTAAATCTTTAAAACAATAGTAATTAAAAGATAATATATTATGTTCATTTTTGATTCTAAACACACTGATACCATTATTATTGATTTTTCAGTGTTAGTTTTAATTTATCATTAATATTTTAACTCTTTTCTTTTAAATAAAAAAATTCATCAACTATCATTGGTAGCCATGTTTCAGTAGTAAAAATATCCAGCTTTTGGAGCAAAAGCTTCTACGAAGAAAAAGCTCCAATAGACTTCAATTCTTGCAAGTCTTAGGAAGAAATCTTGAAAACCATCAATTGGTTGAAAAGATACTTTTCCATAGTCTATCAACAGTACCTTATTATTTCAGTTTCCAGCAGAAAAAATTTAACAAAATATTATCAGGCACAGTAATCTTACTTGCTCATTTTTAATTTCATTCTTAATTCACTAATAAGATGATGGAAAAAAATAATTTTCAGTTTATTTTGTTAGAAAACACTCGAAGGAGAATTTATAAAAAAGTTCCAAATCAATTAGCAGCAAAAAGTTCTTCGATTTCATGCAGGAAACTCTTCAACATTATGCTTGAAGTCATATGGTTTTTTCTCACGTTTTCATCAGAGATCTTAAGTACAAACACATCGGTCACTTTCAAAGTTTACAAAAGTTATCTTGACGGCGATAATTTAGTGAAAAACTTGTTTTTAATTCAATGACTCTACTTTATTATTCAAGTGGATGTATAAGTAAGTAAAAAAAAAAAAATGAATCGTAACAATTCAAAATAATAAATTTTCTTCAATTAAAAAAGCCTCAAAAGAGCCTCATATTTTATTCCTCACTTTCCATTGTAATTTGAATAAAAAAATAAATGCACCACAGTGAGAATATTCAGTGGCATTTAAATACAGAAATCTCACGGCGTCTTGGTTGTTATCTGGGATTGTTGTAAATTGAATAAGTGTTTTTACATGGACAAAGAGTATGTAGAAGAGTGGTGCTATATGGATTTGACTTTTCAGTGGCTCAAACAGCTGCCAACGAATCCAATTGACCTCACCACCGTTCTGTCGTCTGGTATTCCCTCGAGGGTGCTCTCTTAATCACCCTTGACCCGCTTCCCGTGAAATTGTGCATCCTCCTAGCTTGTTCCAATCTTTTGCATCTACATCTACAATGGCTCCTTAAAGGTCCTTCTCTTCACCTCGTCAACTTGAGTAGGCACTTGTTCCATGCTTTACAGATGTGCTAGACAAACTCAGGAGTGATGTTGATGGTTGTTTGATTGAAAAAACGTTATTATATATACGTTTCTTAATTATTATTCAAACTGAAATTAAAAATCACATAATCAGTTGTTGATGTTGCATTAGGTGATTAGCTTTAACAAGATTTCTATTTAATTCAAGAAAGATTATCATAAGAGAAAATATGATCAGTGTAATACATTTAGCTAATTTCATTGAAGGCATCATGCCAGTTGCGATAATACGTTCTGCAGTCATGAATGATAGGATTTGCAATACTGCCCACATCTATTTAGTAATTGAAGCTGCCATAATGTACTTATCAAATAGATTGTAATAACAGGAATAATTGTTGGCATTTGAATCATTATGCTTGTCACAATAGCTTTGACGTGACGACATAAATCACTGATTTGGATTCAAACAAGTTCAAGGAAAAATCTAATTGATTCATTCATGAATTGTGACAATAAATAAAAAATACTTTTATTATAAATTCGTTTCGAAGAATTTATGTGATTGAATTCAACTCGAAAGAAAGTTTGATAATCTAGAGATAATGATTCTTATTACTGGAAAAGTTCAAACTTAACAAAAGATTTCTGTCTGTCAAATCGTATTTCCAAATCAAAAGTACATAGAAATGAATAGCTGGTTTTATTTGATTATTATTAGATTATTATTTATGATGATTGTAATAAAAAGATTCTTGAATTTTTTAAAAATTAAATTACCAATAAAATCAAAATAGATTGTTTTATATTATTAAGAAAAAACTTTTCTTTCAAACTCCGATAAAAATTGTTGTATAATAATTATTTTTATGTAAGTAAAGCACTATTATGTATTAAGATATTGCTGGTCATTAAGCTTATTATCTTTATTGGAAGTAATGAAGAGAATTTCAATTTCTGTACTACTTCAGTTATGAATGAATGCCCATTAATATTATTTTTATATATTCAATGTAAAAGTCTGTCAATTTATCCTATAAGTGTATTAAAAAAGTTAAGCAGAAGAATAATAATATAATGAGATAGAAAATAAAAGAAAAATCGGGTAAAATTTTAATTTTTCAATCACTTTTTTTCAACTTTTGAATTTTCTTTTCATAAAACTTCACAGAAATTCAAGTTCTTAGAATCTAAATTGCAATTTTTGAGATTCTTTTTCTTTGAAAAATATAATTAACTCACTTTTAATTGAAAAAAATTATTAAAAACACTCCAAGTTTGAAGAAAGTTCCAGCGTTAAAGCTGTTGATAATTGGATGCTTTTCATGAGGGGTTTTTTCCACTTTTTTCTCTACTCCAGAAAAGATAATTAAGTGTTTTATAGAGTTGTTGATTAACTAGATATCAATTTGTTTATTATTTTTATATGAATTATTAATAAATCACTTATTATTAAATTTCCAACATTTTCATTTGCCATTTGAAAGCAATGGAATAAAACCAATGTTTATAAGTATATCTTAACCTTAAAAAAAAGCAAATCCAATCCATTAAATTCGATGTAACTTTTGTTCAATAAGATAGTATGTACATAAAAAAAGGTTAAAACACTGTTACGAGTTTGTTTTAATAAGCTTTCGATAAATGGACATCTTTTTTTATTCATTTTATTGCCCATTCAATTTTTCCACAAACTGCAATCGATTTTTCCAAACCCTAAACCATCTAATAAAAGAAGGAAAAAAAATAGTGAATTTGTTGGGGGTTCTTAGGATTTTGTGGATAAAATATGACACATTATCTTGAGTAGGTAGAAAAGCCGCCCCAGGTTACTCTTGTGAGCTCTTATCATGATAAGGGACTCTCTCACCCCTCTATATACGATACTATACTTAAATATAAACTATACAGTTGACAGTTTCTTCGAAGCAATTTACAAAATTCATCTACAACACTTGAAATATTCAGCAAAATTTTTATATTTTGAAATTTTAAAATCATTTCTTTCAAAAATCATATTCAATAATTTTTTTCCAGTCATAACGTCATTATGACTTCAACTTCAATGAATGTATCAGAACATTATTGATAAACATACACAAAATATATATTTGCATTTCAAAACCAAATATTGATGATCTAAAAAACAGATAAATTAGTATCAGTGAAAATAACCTAAAAAAGTAGTAGTGCAAATTTTCAAGAGTAATTTAACTTTTTTTATTTTTTTTGTTGTCTACCAGGAATACTACTATGAAGTGATGCAAACAAAAATAGATTTTTGTGTCAATTACACGGGCTTGCAAAAAATACTCTCTCCAACGGAAATAACAAAACTAGCTGGTTTTCAATGATTTTAATCTCCTAAATTCAAATCTTTTGGCGTTTCAATTTTTTTTTAATCTCTGGATTACGCTTTGCAATTGAACAAATGTTTCAAAAATGACGGAAATTTCATCTTCTATATGTAATGGAACAACTGGACTGATGTATAGCAGAGTAATATAGAGGTTTTGCAGACTAGATACTTTTTAAGTCTTCAAATTGTTCAATTTCATATATGAAATAACTTTAGATATCTCAGTGATAGAATAAACGATAAACAAACAGCTCAATCTCACCTGCAGCTATCTAAAAGTGACAATAAACGAAAATTTAATCAGACTTTTATTTATATTAATAAATAGTTCTATCAACAATTTCTACTTTATCAATATATTCAGAGAAACGAAAAGGTTTTAGAAACAATTCCTAAAATGTCTGATAGAGGAAATGGAAGAAAGATATCCTGACTGAAAGAGTGATTATCATACAATTTTCTCTTGGTGTTCTGAAGAAGCTGAAATTTGTCTAGCTTTGTTGTAAAATGTCTAGAACTAAGATTGTAAATTCTTGTCCCAGTTACTTCCAGAATCAACACCATGTATTTCTATTTGCCCAGAAAAACGAACATGCCATCAGAAATGTCACCACTACCAAGGCTAATTAGCATATTCAATGAACTACTGATACAGAGTAAACTAGCAATAGACATGACTACTATGCATAGAAGCATTTTTGGTCTATGTTACAACGGTAATCCTTTTATCATCTATTCAATTAATTGCTTTTATGATTATCCTTATAATTAATCCCTTTAAATACCTCAAAAATTTAATCAACTTGTCTATCAAAGAATTGATACCTCATTGTATAATTCTTTCATCTAAGTTTTTTTTCTGCCTAGGACTCGTTATTGTCTTTATAATCTACGAAAGTATTTTTTTCATGTACAAGTGAAACCAAAAAAAAAAAAAAACCTGTGCAATATGAGTAGTCCACTTGAAAGTTGCTGGAAAGAATAACAAAGACAATATTGTCTATGTATGTGGTACATCAAAAGGTTTGTGAAACATTAGATGTTGGAATGTGGAAGTTGTAAAGCAGTAAATTTAAGTAAATAATTCACTACACATATTTCAATTAATTATAGGAAAATAGTTGAGTGGGACAATTAATTTTCCATCCGGACCACGTTGTACGCTTCGTTGATTACACCTTGATTGAAGCTCTCGTAATTGGTTACAGAGCTCAGTGCACGTCTCGTGATAGCAAAAGCAGTGCTACGTCTGAGAGAGAGAGAGAGAGAGAGAGAGAGAGAGAGAGAGAGCAAGCACGGTATAACGAGATTCTAGACTCTTCTTATCTTATTTTCATCGTCGACAGGTTTCTTTTATTTTTTTCTCTCTTTCTTTTGTCTTCTTTATCCCTTTACTTCATCATCACATTTTACATCAAGTTTTTTCATTTCCTGAGTACATAATAACAAAGTAAAAAAGCAAAATGATAAGTTACTTTGAGGTTCAGAGTATATACTTGTAGAATTGTTCTAAATAAAGTTTATTTGATCTTGTTATTTCCTTGAGGAACTAAGATTGAACCATTTTTTTTAATGAGCAGTGATTGATGTTATTCTAAAGTCTACAATTTAGAGCTTTCGTTTTATTCAGTTTTGCTTTCTTGTTGTAAATTTTATTCAGTTAAATTGTACATCATCAAAGGTAAAATATTTTATTTATTCTGAACCGTCATAATTCATGAATGAATTATCGTAAAACTCCTTTTGAGTATGGTTATAAACCACCCAAAAGTAGGGTAATTTCAGCAGAGACGCACTTTTTTATTTGCTAGGATGGTATACAACCACATCATATTCCTTAGTGAATTTCTTATTTAAATAATTTTCTATTCAAGCATAAACTTGGCCTTAATTTACTACTATTTTTTAGGGTATATCAGATCTAATATAAAATTCAAGATAAAGTAATCGTCCTGATATTAAGTTAACTTTTAATAATTTAATTTTTAATTTCAATACTTTATTTTTTGTCTCTAGAATTTTTCTCTATTTTCATTTTTGGAGAAATATGATTTATGTTTTTAGAATAAAGTTTATGAAAGTTTGAATTTACATGCAAAACCGTAGAAAAATAATTGAAATGCGTTTACTCAATAATTGTTGTTTCGTGAATGTTCTGATGAAAAATTTTTGTCCATAAAATCAATATTTTTTTAAAATATTTTACTCAAACTGTTATTTAAAAATATTTTAAATAAAAATATGTGGTTAATAAAGAATTAAAAGTGTTGAAATATTTTTCAATGATTGTCACAAATATTATTCACCAAAGGCAAAATATAAAAACTGGTTTATTATTTAATTAAAATAAAATTTTTTGTCAATGTCCAAGTCGTCATTATTGAAAGCAGGAAATAATTGTTTTTATGTATTTCTTGGAAAAAAAAATTATCTTTCCTTTCATCATTATTACTTCAGAGTTGACACTAGTTGCATGCTAATATGCAAATTATTGTAGTTTTATTCAATAATATAACGTCACTTAGATATCTATTTGATTATCAAGCATTTTCTCTGAGTTTATAACATGTTGATAAATTATAATATATTACAATGATATCATCTATGCAACATGAATAAAATTATATCATAATTCAGTAGCTAGCAATCGGTTGAACTCTAAAAAAAAATCAACCAATAAAACTATCACGATTGATCAGTGATGAAGTGAATGATAAAATAGTTAATTAAACAATTGTGATGGTACCTGCTTGTGTAGACAAACTCCTAGTTGATGAAATTGATTTAGAACCTCAGGATAATTATAAACAAATGTATTCTTCATTTTTTTAAATTTGAGATATCCAAAAAGAAAGTCTAGTAGAATTTGGCTATATATGGCAATTTCAATGTATTTAACTTTCTGTAAAGTTACTTAGATCAGTATATGCAAAGTTGTACCTGTGAATTTTTCTCCGTATAGTAACTCTCTATTTTTGGTTTAATTTATCTGACATCATTGAGTGAACAGAAAATTCCATTATCCAATTAAAATGTAGTGAAGAACGAGATGTTTAAAGTCTAGTGTATCTTTCAAATTGACATTTTGAGAGCGAATTTAGCGAGTTTAGCAACACGCGAATTTTAAATCGTACTCATTCATACTTGCTTGGTAATTTTGTGAGTATAATATCTCAAGTTCAAGTTTTAATTATCTCTGCTGTTATAAAGTATGTTGTATGGACTCACGTTTCTGATGAATAACAAAGTTTATTATAAAAGTAAAAAAATAAAACTTTATCTATTTTTTTTTTTTCATTGATGGTAAGATCAGCTAATATTTTAGCTACTTTTTATCAATAATAACTGATTTTGTTGGTGTTGGTCTGAAGAAATAAAAATATTTTCGTCAATTTTTATTTTTCAGATCAATTAAAAGAAGGGGATTATCAACTGCGAGCCTGCCAATGCCAAATGGATTTCTTTAAGAGGCAAAAATAAGCTCTAAAATGTCTGCCTTTTTATTTTATTTCTTAAAAGATGAAAAAACCTCTTGATGCTTGAAACACAATTTTTCATGTGGGTTTGGAAAAAACTGTCCACTACAAATTTGTCACTTCACAAGCACTCGACACCCTTAGGATCTTTTCTACACTTTTCTTCACCACATCAGTTGATATTTGAAGTCCAGGAGGATTTAAAAAAAATGAAATATAAAATAAAACGTGACAAGGAATTGTGATTTTCATTGATGATATTTACGAAAACTGTGACGTTGATAAGCTAGCGGATGAAGTTGTCTTGAGGGAAAGCCAAATGGAATCGAAACATCTAGGAAAGGAAAAAGGAAACGGATCTTCAATCGACACGTCTTCGACTTTCTCACATGCACTTCCAATCTCATCTCCTGAAGCTAAGAAATTCACGCTAACACATCACGCGCCAACTCTCAAAGGTCATTTACCCCCCTTCAAAGACATAAAATATAAAATTTATCGTTGTCAGTAAAAGAATCGAAAAAAAATCAAAAATACCTTCTTGAATATTCGTTTTATCATGACATCGAATTGCAATTGGAAAACGTGCAAGCGACAGGCATCGATGGAGTAGTATTTGTTGACTAGAAGTAAACTTGGTACACAACACTGTGCAACAACAGTACGAGTATGAGTTACCTTTCACCATCACCTCGATCGCCCTCGATATATAAACGCGACGGTTTACGCTGAGTGTTTGAACCACCCTGCACAATATACCAGTCAAGGGAAAGAGAGAGATAAACATTATAGAAGCAGAGAATAGAATAGAAAGAGAAAGAAAATAGAAAAGTAGGGATGGTATAGCATCTCTATAGAGCTTTAGGCACTTGATCGCAAGGCCAACGAACCAGAGAGCTCTTCAACCATTTTTAAATTCCCAGGAATTTTCTCACTCGACTTAATTGGAAATTAATTGAATTTATTCTTCAGCTCAAAATCGCCAGAACTTGAAGGAGCTTTCAGGATATCTATGTTTTTAGTTACAACCCTTTGACTATAATTACTGTTCACTTTACTGACGCAAATTATTCTAATATTCTGTAGTTATTAGAGCGGCTAATATGATGTTTCTGAATCTATTTAACTAAGGGGAGATGGATGAAATTAGCAAACAAAGTATCATTATTTTGGTACACTTTGAGAAACTTCTGTTTACTGAATTGTAAAAAATAAAACAAGTTTGAGGATGAAAATATTCATTCGAAAGAATCAACTTATGGTTGGTGGAAATTTCGAGGAAAATATTTGGAGATTGGTTTATAATTTATGAGTTTGTCAGATGTAGATGAATCAATTTGATTGAGTACAGGTTGTTTTTGAATAGTGTTCACAGATATACATATATCTGACAGAATAAAATAAAAATTTCTAGGATGATTGATCGAGAGTAGAGTTTTTGTGTAAGAGCACATTTAGTATTTCATGATTTTAAAATAAGTATACTTGTAAAATTTAAATCAAATGAATAGAGTGAAGCTTGATACTATTGTAATTGTATTGAAAAAAAAAACAGATTAACTCCAAAAATGCAATTTATCAATTATTCTAAGTAAATAGTCTGCTATTTTACTGAAGGATTTAAATATTTATATAACTATTCCTATTTCTGACTCACTACAGAAATTTATTTAACATTGAAGCACTGAGATCGGTACTGGTGCCTTAGAATTGAACCACTGATATCGATTAAATGTAAAAAGAAGTGTTTTATCTGTAATCAGGAATAATTTAGAAAAATGTAAATGTAAAAGTGTTTTGGAATAATAATGTAGCCCTATATGCATAGACTTTAGTGATTTAATTTGCAATATCTAGCTTGCAAAGACGATTTTCACATCATTTTTGCTCAAATCATTTTTATGACATTAAAGAAATAACAACTTTGAAATTTACTTTATATATCAATCACCCCTAAATAATTTAAAACTTAAATTGCACTGAACAAAAATAAAAATTACATATTTAAATGGTTTAAAGATGTTATTAATAGATGAACTGAATTAAATAGTCAATTAAATTCCTATTGTAGTATCTATATATTATTTTTAAAACCATTCATAAGAATAGGTTGAATTGATGATTGATAAAAGCATTAGAAAAATTAGTTAACCATCCACAAATACAACAGATTTTATTTTTAAACAAAAGAATGTTCAATTTAATGTTAAAAATAATACCGTTAGATTAAATTAAATGGATTAATTGAAAAATTGAACCTCCACTAGGTTGTAATATATACCAATCAATATAATTTTCATTGAACGTGATAGGGTTTATTGGACATCTTTACCAATAATTTTTCGTTATAAAATAATGTTATTATTGGTTTTGAATTATTCTCCAAATAATCCTTTCATTAATTAACAAGCTTATTGAATATTTTTAACAATTTTTAGGTTCAAAGATCTCCAACTGTAATAAAAAACAAAAAAGCTTGATATTAATGAAATTTACATTTTCACTAAATCAACTTTTATACTGATAATTGAAGCATGTAATATAAAAACTTACCAAATTTCTAAGTTGTGTGCAAGTGCTTGAGGCTAGTAGTCAAGTAGTCAACATAACTCCTAAGTTTTACTCATGAATTCTAACACTTTGGTTAAGTTTTTGACTTTACTGTTCTAATACACAATACATCATTCCCACCTAATAGTGATGACAAATAATGAAACATCTAGTTTTCAAACTATACATAATTACAACAATTACTCAAATCCTCATTATTCTCAAGTAATCTTCCATCAACAGTTACATGAGAAAGCTAAAAATGAATTTTCAATTATAATCGACAACTTTTCATAATAAAATTAAACCAACATCAAAAGAAAACAGTTCAATTAATTTTATATAAAAAAAAAATCCAAGTAATAACTGTTAAGTCAGAATGAGTCCATTTCCGGTGGTTAAATGCAAAGAACTTCCAGTAAGAAGGGTGACATGAGTCACAAAGCGTGTCGGAACGTGTCGGATTTTCTTTATAAAAAAAAAGCGACAAGAAAAAATAAAAAGGAAGTGAAGATTTGAGGATTTGAACGTCGTTCATTTCTTCAGAACAACTAGGATATCTTTTTCTCCACCTTTCTTCTTCCTGAAATTTTTTTATTCTTGTCGTAGGTGGTACGAAACGTTTTCTGCAATGTCTGTAGTACCTGTGGTGTTACTGGACCTCATCCAGGCACAGCCACAAGCTTGTGAAGCTTACAGGAGAGCCCGTTTAATGGTACTTTCTCGAGTGTGAGATACCTCTTCTCTCATTCTTCCTCTTACAAACCATTCTAACAACTTCAGACGTTATTTCAGTAGCAATAGAGTCTAAGACACAACGTCAGCACTATTCATCATCATTTAAAAGCTTTTTTTTCATCATATTATACACGTAATTGCATGATGAAGGTTAAAGAATTCATAAATTATACATGTATATTGCTCTTTAGTAATTATTTTAAACGATATCGTGATATATTGCTAGTCAAAACGCACTGTGCGTGCCGTACTATAGTTGTACTTTTACTACTACTTTACTACCACACCACTACACCACCAGACAACCGATACTCTTACCACCCGACTTAACATACCGTTGAGACAGTGTAGAGAGGGTTGCTGCTCTCTAACATTTCACTCGAAATGTGCAAACGAAGGAATACTACTCAGGCAAGGGTAATTTTGCTTTGAAATCGATTTTGAGTATTTTATAAACGAAATAAAGTTGATATTAAATCAATCATAATTTTTAAAATTGAATAAACCAATAGATTCTTTAGATATTGAAGTTGAATATTATTTTAATGATTGATTTTATTTTTTTATGAATTCAAATTTTACGAGTTAAAGATATTTATCGTTTTATCAAGTCTTTTTCAAGGTAAAAGATGCATTCAATGATAATATTGCAAAGCTCACTGTTCGTGTTTTATATTTAGATTTATTAAAATATACGTAAATTAGATTGATAATGTAGTAAAAGTGGTAGAGAAATAATATTTTTTAGAAATTTTACAGAAAAATAAATTAAATATTCAAATGTTTGATTCATTAATCATAGAAAATTTGGTGATAAAATAACACTATCAGTTTTAATTAATCATGATTTGTCAAAAGGTAATTTCAATAATTACTTTATAATAATACATTTTTTTTTCTTCACTCAGTTAAGTAATAAATCAGAAATTTTATTAGAGAAAATTTTAACCTTCATGTTATTTCTCTATTTATAAAATACTCAAATTTATATTTAGTAATTCAACGATACTCCAATGTCTTCAACTCCAAATATTGTATTGTGCATTTCTTAAATTTCAAACTCAATGATAATAATTCGATCAAACCTGAAATGAGTTCATAAATCTCTAAAGATTCTGAAAATCTTGATGAAGTTACTTTGGTAAATAGGCAATTAAAAATCATTCCAATTATAGCACATTGTATCAATATCAGTTGCCACTAGAGACTTTTTCTTTCATCTTAAACTGAAAAAAAAATAATAACAATAAGTGAAGAAAACAAGAATATTACCTGGTCCGGCCGCCCCAAGGTCAGGTCAGAGGGTTTCATGAAACGAAGTGTCTTTCTTCTATTTCTCCAAAATCCTCTAAATCCACTCACAAATAAACCACAAACACCAGAACTCGTCGTTGCACAGGTTGAGCTTTTGCACTGGATCAACGGGTGGATGAAGTCACGAAAACGTTTGATGTGGCTGTGATTAGGGATAAAAAATGTATTCGGGGGATAGAGGATCACACTTTGGTGGTGAATGCGCGGCATACGCGATCGTCAGGTTTCTGCGGTCGTCCTGACCGCGAGTACAACAGTTGGGGTCGGCCTGACCTCCTCAAGCTTCTTTTAAGAACTGGCGGGAGCTTCGTCTGCTTCATATCACACCACGCAGCCAGTGGCCCCTCTCCCGGGTATCATCCCCTTCTCCAGCCAATGCTCTCACGAGTATTCCCCCACTTTTACCCTCGTCTCAGAGACTAGCCTCACCCTAGAATAATAGGAACATACTACCCCTCTTATGCGCCGTCCTTTATGGTATCTCGCGCGTCTTTAATACTCCGTCTTTTTATCTTTGTTCAATCATTTTTTATCATTAACGATCTCTGTTTATCTCAATCAAGTCCTCGACTCATTTTGATTTTATTATTTACATATTTTATTTTTAATACTCTAGACATTTCTCCAATTACTCATCAATTTATCTGTTACATACAAAAAACCGAGTTCTGCTTTAATGAAGCTAATGAGCATCAATTAGCTGTATGTTTTATTATTGACCAGTTTTGGTTTTATTGTTCAAATAAATCTTTAGATTTTGTTGAAACATTTGTGAGCTATGGTTCAAGACATCCTCTTTAAGGTTCTGTTTTATTTTTTAGTTGAATATGTAATTGATTTTTTTTGCATACAATCACTTTTTATATCGACATATTTTATTCACCAGTTCAACTAAATGATGATATCAACTGGTATTTATCAAAGATTCAATAATTGTTTATTCATTACTATAAGTAATTCAACTGAGTAAAGTAACTTTCGCTTTGACTGCTCATCATTAATGAGAATGAATCGTAGTTACTTCACTAACATAGTGTTAATAATCATTGAAAGTATGATCTTTTACAGATATTTTCTATTTGCTCCTATTCAATTAAATTTTCGTTTAACTAGTAAACTTAAATGTATATGCTGAGTCTTTTAACTTTATCCATAAATAGATTTTGCAGTCGAATAGTTTAAAACAATACTTGAAAATAAACTATAAGTCTTGTTGAAAATGTCTTGGTGATGATTATTTCAATATTTCTGACTATTTGAACAATAAATTAGGTTGATAATATCTAGTTTATATTGCACCACTTAGTGTTTTTTAGAAATAGTAATTTTCTCAAGTCTTAGAAAAAAGTGTATAATTTGTGTTCCATATATATTGTGGAAATGAGTCAAGTTTTTTTGTTGAAGAAAAGAAAATTGAAGATTGAAGAAGTGGAGGTTTTGTGGTAGTTGATGACCCAAACTCTTTCCTTCTCTTTTCGTGTTGATAGTGCCAAAGAAGAGTCTACTGAAATTTAGCTGGGAAGCTTGCCAAGATTAACGTACGAGTAAACAATCTTCAGGGATTAGTATACCAATATATCACATTATATCATTTTGCAAGTTTGCCAAAAGTCTTGAACAATTGTTTTTAATTGTTCCATATCTGTCTGTTTATGTAGTGGATATCCTGCAAAAAAATCATTGAATTTAATGTTGGAGAAAATCATAATGAAAACAATAGAGATTCTATTGCTTTTGTGAATACTACAGAGATGCTGGAGAAAATGAGATCATCTATTGTGTTAGTCAAGCCGTAAAAATTGTATATAAGAGACAGAGGGTAAAAAAATGGTAAAGTGCAGTACGATGTGCTACTACCTACCTTGTGGTACACATAGCAAGTTCATTTCTCACGAAGGTTAAAATCGATAAGCGCTCAACCACCACGCAACACAGTTCTATCCTCACCCCTGACCTCATCATGAGCTACAAATTTACTGCAAGTCGATTTCTGACTTGTCACTTGAGCTTTATCATGAACAAGTGATCTTAAATAATGTTTGTTTTTATAAAAGAGAAATATTTTATCATTGCACTCTATTTGCTGTCAACACTCGTAAGTTGGTGACCAGTTATAATAAAATATAACCTCTATTTACCAAAGTTCGATACTGCTAAATACGTGGTCCCTGAAATCTAATTTTACTTTTACATTTATTTCATTAAAAAATTGAGGTTAATTTTAGAGCACAATTTTAGTTGTTCAAGAATGAATTATCAAAAAAAATATTACAAATATTCTTGATGATAAGGGTGATAATGAGTGTAGTAAATCACTTATTTTAAACCTACAAACTAACATCAGGCATTTTGAAAAAATTGCAATAAATTATAAAATGAATCAATAATAACAGAGTGTCGTATGGAGATGATGATTAATGAAAGAATAATTCAAAATAAATCAACGTTATCGCATATTTACTGAACATCTTATGAAAAATTGTATTTTGATGATGACATTCAAATATAAAAAACAAATCAAATATACTTATGATAGATATTGTTTAAATTTGGCGGGCAAAAGAAGCGCGCGGAAAATGAGAACATGCGTCATAAGAAAAAAACAGACCACCAGATGGCAGCACTCAAAGTAATGGCGAACTCACGAAAGCTTAAACCGGTCATGGAGCGTAGTTAACGGCTGCATTGTGTCTCCGGAATAATTGTTCTTTATTTAAACTTGATTATTCTGTAAGAATTAATCTTCATTATATTGATCAACTTTAATACGGTATTTTGAGACTCGAAGAAACAAAAAATGGGTGCATATCTATCGGAGCCGGTAACGAAGAAGATCTCGAGCGACGAATCAAGCAAGAATGTGGCGTTCGGCGCGAGTTCCATGCAAGGCTGGCGAGTAAGCCAAGAGGTGAGACTAATTTTTACTTGATTCACATTAATCTGTATTTATTATGGTTATTTAATTTTTTATAACTTTCACACACATAAGTTTATTGAAATAATTACTGATTGTTGAGGAAGGACTTTAGTTTAATATCTTTATGAATTGTTGATATTATTAATATTTTTCATGTAATAAATAATCTTACAAAACGACAATGGTCGTTTTTCAAAAAAAAAAGAACGTTGAGCTTATTCTAAGAAATATATTTAACAAATAAAATAACATTCAAAATTTTATAATCTGTAGAATAAATTAAATAGCATATTTATTTATTCAAACTAAAGATTTTCTTTATTAATATGATATGTTAATCGAGTTGAAAACATATAAAAATTAAAGATTGATAATAATTATTCTTGATATAATGCAAAAGTTTTAATTTATAATAATTTGTCATGTTTATTGATAATAAAAAATACAAATTTTATGATGTTTTGATAATAGTAATAAGTGAGTCAGATCTTTAGTTCTTATTCAATGTTGTTTTTTTCAGGATGCTCACAATTGTTGCATAGATTTCGATGAAAACGTTTCACTCTTCGCAGTTTATGATGGTCATGGAGGACATGAAGTTGCAACATATTGTGCGAATAAATTACCTGAATTTATCAAACAAACGGAAGCTTATCAAAAAGGAGACATCAGACAGGCATTAATAGATGCTTTCTTAGGTTTCGATGCAACATTAGCTAAACCAGAGGTGATAAAAGTCTTGAAAGATATTGCTGGGAATAGCATTGATAATAAGGATAAATTAGATGATGAGTCTGATGTTGAAGAAAATGTAATGAATTTGCGACAAGAAGCAGAAATGCCATTAGAACAGGTGATGGCTAAATATTTGTCAGAAAATCAAGTCCAAGCTATTGGAGAAAAATTTGGCAAAAAAATGGCTGCATCAAGTCCTTACATTCGAACTCGACGAACCAGAGAACGTCCTGGAAATTCATCAGGTGCCAGTTGTTCGTCATCATCATGGAGTACAAATGAGGCAGACGTTAGTAGTTCCAGTCAATCTTGCTCAAGTTCTGGATGTCCTTCTGAGCCATCTATTTCAGATAAACATGAGAAACCCAATAGCCCTCGGAGCAGTGAAGTTGAACAAATTTTAGATTCCACTACAAGTAACGGTGAAGTTTCACATGATGCGGCTGCAACAGAATCACCATCAAAATCTGCAGATATGCCTGATAGTTCAGAAGACGTCAAAGAAAAAGTATCGCCAAGTAAAACAGAAGAAAGTACAGAAGATAATATTGAAGTAAATGGATCGGAATCAAAAAAAAAAGAAGATGCTGATAATGGACGAAGTTCTAGTGATGTTTCCAGTAGTTCTTCAGTAGAAAATGGAGAAATAGACCAACAAGAAGGTATAAGCAGCAGTAGTCGAAGGATAAGTAAAGAATCATGTTACAGAAGTCTTTTACAAGCTCGCATAGATGCTTCTGATGATGAAGATGACGATGATGATGAGGAGAATGATGAAACTTTTGATGGATTGCCTGAGAGTGTAAGTGAAGATGATACGGAAGATATGGAAGATGAAGATGATGATGAAGATAGTGATCAAGTTGATGAAGATGATTATGAAGAAGAAGAAGATGAAGATAGTTTCACTGTAACTGAAGAGCCAGGATCGGATAGTGGTTGTACTGCAGTTGTTGCTATCTTGAAAGGTCAAGATTTATATGTTGCAAATGCTGGAGATTCAAGATGTGTTCTTTGCCGAAATGGAGAAGCTGTAGAGCTCAGTTTGGATCATAAACCAGAAGATGAGCCGGAAATGAAACGGATCATGGCCGCTGGAGGTAAAGTTACTGCTGATGGTCGAGTTAATGGTGGTCTAAATCTATCTCGAGCACTTGGAGATCATGCTTACAAACAGAGTACTGAATTACCTCCACAAGAGCAAATGATTTCGGCTCTGCCTGATGTTCGACATGTAACAATAGATCCGAAAAATGATGAATTTATGGTACTTGCTTGTGATGGCATTTGGAATTTCATGTCTAGTTCTCAAGTCATTAAATTTGTACGAGAAAGAATAAACACCTGCGAAAATTTATCGAAGATCTGTGAACAGGTAATTTAACATTATTAAAATAAATGTAACACTTGCTTAACGTGCTTAACACCTGGACTATATTAATAATTATTTTTTACCCCAGTATACTCATATATTTATTTAGTTTATTATAATCGTTATTTTAAAGTCAGTTATTTATTACGTTTAAAATTGTTTCGTTATTTATTTTTACTATTAATTGATCATAGTTTCTTAATGAAATTTTATCAACGCTTTATTTGCCAAAATTATATAATAGTAATATTTTTTCAGCTTTTCGATCAATGTTTAGCGCCAGATACCTACGGTGATGGAACTGGTTGTGACAATATGACAGCCATAATTGTTAAATTTCAATCACCAGACTCAGAGGAAATTAAAAATAATGCCAATGATGAAAAAGAAATACCGATATCAAACAAAAGGCCACTATCACCAACCAAACCAATCAGTGATTCAGATGGAGCAATCACAAACGAACAAAATGATGAATGTAAACGTGCGAAAGTTGAAACAGTTTGAAAACAATATTGAAGATTTTTTGGACTAGTAAAATTGATCTCTGTCAACTGTTAAGTGACTGATGTGAAATCATGTAAAATTACATTATTTAACCGTGTACAACTGGACAAATCTTTACTGGACAACGACAGTTTTGAACTGCTGTAGTGTGTAAAATATGTGTCAGTGTTGGAAACAAATGACACAATAATATTAAGTGGAGCAAATGAGAAATTAATTGATTTATTAGTTATTTACATTCGTATTTTTTACAAACAATTTTTAAAATATATCAACAGACGCTACGGTATTTTCTCGAAAAAGAATAATTATTCAAAAAAAAAAAAGCTTTTATGGACTTTTTAACTAATTAATCAATTGATAACTTTATCATTAATAGATCTATACAATATCATTGTTTCTTTTTATTTTTAACTTTTATAAGTAGATTTTTGTTTTATCAGAATCATAGTATCTTTGATCATTTAATTAAATCAAGAAGCTAAGAATAAGTTTTATGTTCACATTGATATTATTTATAATAATCATGAATTTAATATTGAGACTAATAAAACTCTTTCAGGAAAAGAGTAATTGGATTTATTTAGATGATAAATTTGAATAGTTATTTATTTATGTGAGTAACTTAAAATCATATTTACGTAATTAAAGTGATTTTTATACTTGTTTTTGATGCTCCTATGCTCCATTTAATTGTTTCCTAATGTTTTTAGAATATATGTGTAATAGGTATGTAAATACAGATATTTAGACAATAGGGTTTATATATGTAATTTATAACTCTACACCATTTCTTATTTTTGACGAATAAAATTTATTTTCCAATTTTATTCTTTCAATTATCAAGATGTTTATCAAAATTAACTGTAAATGAAATGTTTTTTTTTTCTCAATTATATAAAAATTGAACATAAAAAATGATATTGTTGATAATAGATGACATCATAATGTTACAAATTAATAATTTGGCAGAATATGATGAAGGTGCCTTTAAAATGCAAGATAACAACAAATATTTGAATACTTTAAATTTTAATAAATTAAATTATAATTGCTATTAACCTAAAAACTAGAATAATGATAATAATAAATAATAGTTAACTTCAATTTTCTATATTATCTAATTTGTACTTTCATTTAAAGACAAATCATGTTTGATATGTTGTAAAGAACTTTTGATTTGCTAGTTTTTATTTAATGTCTAATAGATAAAGCTTTCAATTACTGAATATAGATGATTAATAAATTAAAATACATTTAGCTTTGAATCAGTTTCCCAAACAATTCCTCTAATTCTATTAATTCCTCAGACAAAAGTAACTATCAATTATCATTTTTAAATTGTGAATGCATTAATAGTAAATTATTTTTGTGTTATTCATAAATCCACTCAGTCGAAAGAAAGTATGTAAAATAATTAATTAATCATCAAATGTTCTATTGTTTCGAGTTGTTCTGACTCAATTTTCTTCAATGAATCATATTGGACGCGTAGACGTTCTAATTCCATTGTTTTCTCGATAATCATTGCCTACAATAAGTGATAAATTAATTTTTATGATCATTATTAAAAAAATTTTACAATAAATAAAAAAACTCATGTACCTGTATTTTTTGTTTTTGTGCATCTCTTTGCTTTTCAACTGAACTTAACAAATTTCGCGCGCCAATTGTTCGCATTTTTTCTTTCTCTACTTCAGCCGCTAATTTATCAAGCGTTTCAATAAAGAAATCAGCATTTTTTTTAAAATCAGTTATTTCTGGAAAAAAATAAATAACTGAAGTTGCTATAAATTCAATATTAATATTTTTGTGATCAGAAAAAATAAAATTCATTTAATATACACACATGTGCAGGTGCATAAAATGTCAATAAATCTGAAAAAATAGTGCATATGATTTTGGGCGGACTTACTGGATACAAAATCTTGACATTCTACGCTCAATTTTTCACTTTGTGTTGTTACCTCTGGTTCTAGAATACGTAATTTGCATAAATCATCCACGTATAATCCATATTTAGCTAGCGAATCTGCCATTTTGTTCAAAACAGTTTCAGAACAAAACAAAATATAAAATGCACATGTATATGATATAATATGTGTTGTAAAGGTGTGTACCGTCCTCTTACGAAAGTATTCGAAATAATGTGAGGTTAGCTATACATATTTCTATTGATAAAATAAATTATCAATTATTTATTTTCCATGCTTAAATGCTAAGATGGCTGACAGAACACTACAGCAGAATAAAATTAATAATTCATTTTAGAAGAACTTTTTATTGATAAATCTTAATCGCAAAAATTCTTGCTACTTTCTTTATTATAAAAAAAATTATTTTACGTCTTTAAACATAATATTGGAGTCATAAAAAATAATTTTATGGTTTTTTTGATATAGCATAGAATTGAAGAATTGTAGACTGATAACTCTCTACACAAAAAAAATTCCTCCCTCAGTCGGTAATTCCTCGGAGGGTATAGGCCGGGCTCAATAGATAACAACCCAGGCATTAATCGATCCAGGTGTACCAACTAAAAATTCCTACGAATAAGCTACTTTTGGGCTTCTAGGTAAGACAGTATTCTTTGATGGAGGATTTGCGCACGCACTAAACGACCATTATTTCTGTTTTTTCTGTGTGTCATGTGGTCGTCTTGTGTTATTACCAGTGCATTTCGGAGTTCAATAATTAATTTATGATAAAATACTTGACTTATTTTCATTTATATAATTATAACCATACTAATATTAATCCAATAATGAAAATATCATGAGTATTGGTAAATAGATTAAGTGAATTAAACAAAAATGACATTTATGAGTATCACATAAAAAGAATTATTGGATACACACCCGTATTTTGAATACTAAAAAATTAATAAGACAGCTGAACACGTGATTGATAAGTTTCCTGACAACTCGATCGATTGGAATAAATCAGCAACGTTATTTACGTTGCCAGAGTAGTTAATTAAATGTTGATAGCTACATCTGACAAAATCGAGCCACCAGAGTCATCGTCGTCGACCTCGTCTCCGACGACGTCGGAAGTTCAACCGACGTCGACGTCGTCTTCATTGATAGTTAGCAATACCGGAATGTCTGGTGATCATCGTCCAGTAATTCGCTACCCGTCTGAATATATAAAGCTTAATATCGGCGGGTCGTTGCACTACACTACTCTAAGTACACTTAGGAAGCATGATACTATGCTTCGTGCAATGTTCAGTGGACGTATGGACGTTCACACTGACTCCGAAGGTATAAACCTAACAAGTAATTTATCAAATCATTATTTTTATGGTAACCTCACTTTTATTGTGAACTACTACTCCATCAATTGTTATTAAAAATCTGTGCATAAATTTATCGCTTCTCTGTTAGTTTAATTAGCATTGACGATTATCATTCATTATGACTCATAATTGTCTATTGTTAATAATCATCGGATGTAATGATAAATATTCACATGTTTATTTTAATTGGACTAATTTTATTTCAATGAGGCTTTTTTATTCTCAGGATGGATTCTCATAGATCGATGCGGAAAACATTTTGGTACAATTTTAAACTTTTTAAGAGATGGATCTGTCGCTCTTCCAGAAAGCACGAAAGAAATAACCGAGCTTCTTGCTGAAGCTAAATATTACTGCATTAGTGAGCTCGCTGAGTCATGTGAACAAGCTCTTCTTAGGAAGGAACGTGAAGCTGAACCTATTTGTAGAGTTGCTCTTATTACTTCCCAAAAAGAAGAGCAATTTCTTATCAGTAGTACTACTAAGCCTGTGATTAAATTACTTATTAATAGGCATAATAATAAATATTCTTATACAAGGTAATGTTTAATGATGGATAATTGTGTACATCTTTTAATATAATCAATAATATAGTGTATATATAAATTTATTCTATATTTATACGATTTTACAGCACCTCTGATGATAATCTATTGAAAAATATCGAATTGTTTGACAAAATGTCATTGAGATTTAATGGAAGAGTCCTATTCATTAAAGATGTTATAGGATCAATAGAAATCTGTTGTTGGACTTTTTACGGACACGGTAGAAAAGTTGGAGAAGTATGTTGTCATTCAATAGTTTATACTACTGATAAAAAACATACCAAGGTAAGAAATGATTATATAAAACAGTTTTTGCTTTGAATATTAAATCAAAGCTTTTCTCTGTTATTCATAGTTTCATCAGAATATTAAACATTATATCTCGTATTATTTGTGATGTAAGTAAAAATAATTCATTAATTTATTTAGGTGGAGTTTCCAGAAGCTCGCATTTACGAAGAAACGTTAAATATTTTATTATACGAGCACAGAAATGGACCTGATCAAGAGCTTATGCAAGCAACATCATCTCGGGGTGCTGTTGGAGGAGGACCACCTTGCACTTCTGATGAAGAGGAAGGCGAACGTTCTGGGTTAGCTCGTCTCCGTACTAACAAACAAAATACCAACTGACCCTCCCGTTCTGTCCCTCCTTCTCGTCCATATCCTGTAAATCCAGCAATTATGAGTATACTTCGTTCATTGAGAACCCACGCTCATATCAAGTAAAACATTTTTATTTAACATTAAAAAGCAAAACAAGAAAAAGTCGAATAGGAAGAGAGAACGAGAGAGTGAAAATAAGCGTAATAAAAAAAGAAAATGTATTTATCTTTACTTTTCACTATTGACCAATTATTAATTATCATTTAATGATTGATTTAGAATTGATCCAAGTGCCAAACCTTCAAATATCGATAAAATATATGATAATTACACTTACAATTATTTAAAATTAATTATTTTTCTCTACGGGACTTCAATGGTGTTACACCATGAATATATTCACCCTGTATTATATCAAGATTGCGATAATTATAACTATTTATTATCATTTTTATTTGTCAATTTGTCATATTTATGAATATTCTGAGCGATTAAAATATTATTACTTATTGTATATTGTTTGATTTTTTATTTGTTAATTATGTTTTACCACTTTGTTTTATTGTTGTGACATTTGAACTAATCAATTTTATATGATTATTAAACTCATAAATTAATGTTTTTAATAATAAAACAATAATTGCGAATTAAATTTTTTATTTTGATAGTGGAAGTAAGTCTTTATTAAATATTGCAATCAGCTAAATTAATCATACCGCCTATTAAATTATAAAGTAACTTACTTGATACAATCTTGGAAAAATACTGCCAGTTGATTAAAACAAAGAACTGAAGTAATTAAAAATTAACGATTTATATAATAAAAATTCTTTAATAAACCATGTTACGGTGAAGATGAATTTTTATAATTAATTGTTGACTTTTATTTTTATTTAAAAGACTTAGAATATTCGTTATTATTTTTCCAAATAATCTTTTTTGTCTGGCAGTATAAAATTAATGATTTAAGGGTCATTTATAAAATGTTTAATTAGATAAATAGTTTATTTATGATACAGATGCATACAAATGCATATATTAAATTTAAATATCACATTATTTCGATTATTATCGAATATCAGTATTAATACAACGACGTGTTGCGTATGTTGTTATTATATCAATAATTTTTATGAAGAAAACTTTTGAAAGAAAAAAATATTTATCATAAATGAATAGATTTTGTCGAAGCAGAACGTTTCTGCTGATGTCACAGGGTAAAATACAATATTAATTAACAATAGATTTACTTGTAGGTGTGAGTTATTCATGTACGTATGAAATATTTGTTAACAAAAACAGTACAAAAAAGATTTTAAAAATAAAATTGTATTCGTTTTTCTAATTGTGCTAAGACTGTAACTAAAATTGATATGTCATGATTCTTCATGAGTATTAAATTGCATTAAAATGTTTATGAATATAATATTATATAAAGGCAATTTATTTAAAAAGATATAGCAATGCATATAATTAATAATATCAATATAAAAATTGGTTTGATAATTTTCTATTTATACTGTTGAAAAGCATAATATTATTATAAATTACTAATAAGTTTATGGCAATACTAATTAGTTGTGTTGAAAAAAATTAATTTGATTTAATAAAAGTTGTATTTGAGAATACCCGGGTTTTGAATACTTCTATTACATCGCCCTCTACTTTTGTTTAGTACCTCAATTCTCCGCTAGAAATGAAATTAACAAACAAATTTTAACGAAAAATAAAAAATAATTAATTTTCAATAATAAATGAATAACATTACTAAAATTTCGTGATAAATAATAATAGATATAAGAATGGGGAAACCAAAAGTACAGAATTCAAATACAGATTTAAATATTGGTAAGTTTTTTATCACTGAAATTGAATGATAGGTTAACAATAACATTGATATGCATTTTTATACTGAGTAATTATATAAAATGGATTTCAAGTCTCATTTTTTAATCACTTTATGAAATTATTATATTTATATTCATAAAAAATAAAAAAAATGCTTACTTAATGATTCCAGAATCAAATGTCTCATCACAAAAAAGGCATAAAAAGCATAAACACAAAAAACACAAGAAGAAAAAAATACTTCATGCATCGGAAGCATCAATAATTGCAACAACCATTTCAAATAATGAAATCATAGAGAAGAAAAAAATAGTTAATAAATCTCGATCTAAGAAAGATGAAGATAAAGGAGTGGAAAAACCTCGTGACAAAACACCTAAAAGCTCTCATGCAGCAACTGGAACGAATACATCAACATCTCCAAAAGTGGCATCGAAGAAGAAGGTTTCAAAAAGTGGAAATCGAAAAGATAGTGGAACTAGTAGTGAAGAAGAACGTTGGCTGGACGCAATAGAATCAGGAAAACTTGAAGAAGTAGATGATGAACTCAAAAAAATAAAACCTAAAGATCCAAAGTTGATGACAGCTCGACAGAGAGCAATGTTTGAACGTAAAACTGATACGGAACCGAATCCTGGAGTAGAGCAATTGGTATCGTTGCCAACAGGATACAAAGAAAAAGTAATGACAGCGGAAGCAATACAAAAAGCTGCTTTGAAATCATTGAAACGGAAACAACTTGCTGATGAAAAAAGAGAGAAAGATAAGGTAAAAAGCATCAGTAAATTTTTGTTAAAAATATCATCATAAACATTCATTAATAGCATATTTTATTTTAAAGTTTTATTAATTTATTTAAAAACTTTTTTAATGTCAGAAACAAGTTTAGATCTTTTTGAGATGATCAAAGTTGAACAACAATAAAGTTTTCTTTGATAATTAAAATTTTAATCTATAATATAATTTAAAAACTTGTTCGTAGAAAAAAACGATGGAAAGATTATTAAAAAAGCAAGAATCCAAGATGTCTAAACTAGCAGGAAAAGGCAAACCATCAAAACGACAGGTTCCATTAATGACATATACATTAACAGTCGATGGAAGTTCAATATCTCTTCCACCAGGCATGGATTTTCCACTTTCTGCATCCAAAGCGTAAGTTTCTCTTCTATTATTACATAAAGTTAAAAGACTTAAATTATTCAATTGCATAAAAAGATTAATTATTGAATGTAATTATATATTACAGCAAGGAAACACCAGGAATTAAATTCTGTGGCGTTCAAAATTGTCCGAATCCAAAAAAATATGCTTGTTCAAGGACGGGCATTCCTCTATGTAGTCTAGAGTGTTATAAAGCTAATTTAGCTGCAATTTTAGCTTAATTTATTCTAACATAGGATTAAATAAATTAAATTTTATTATAATAGTCCTTGTATTTTTTTAATTCTTATTGTTATTTATAATTATTCATGTTTCTTTAGAGTTTATTACAATCTATTACTATTATTACATCAGCATTGATAACAACCATTTGTAGATGAACATCAATTTTAAGACTTGCTTGACCTAATTTTTATTTGATGCCATCCGTAACCGCTAATGAAAAATAGTAACCTTGCAGAATATTATAAACCGTAACATTTAGTAACTTGTTTCTTACTGTAAATATATCATTTTTTAATAGCATGGTCAACATTCAGTAAATTAAATTAGGTAGTAGAGAGTAATACTTGAACTTTGCAAAAACGTATCCAAAAATTATGGAAAGTTTAGGATTTTTAAAACTCAAACGATTGAAATTATTTAAATAAAACATCTATTGAAGTACAAGTGCATGTAATTAATTTATGTATCAATCAATCCATCCTGTCGAAATGGTGGGGTGATTAGGATTGGAATCGATCCTATCAAGTAGTTTTTAGGTCAATCCAAAATTCAAAATTTTCAACAAACCCCTAAATTCATTTGAATAACTCATCAAATGATTTTATCAAATTTCATTTGTGGTATGTGAATATTTTTCGTTTGAAATTGATTGAACTTTTGATAAATTGAGTTTATTCATTAATGAATTAATTGAAATGAAGGAAAAAAAGTAGTCTTTATTTCAAATAAATAGCTTTAAAACATAAAAGAAATATTGGTTTAAATTGGAGATGATAATTTGTTGCACCTAACTGATCTTTTATCATGATTGTAATTCCATACAACTTGATGACCTTTATAGGAAGAAAATAACGGTTTAATCGTGTGCCAATTGAGAATTGGCCGACTGTGCAACCAGAAGAGATCGAGTCGTAACGCTTGGACCGGTTATTTGCTTCCAACAGCCTCACATGTTGGTGTACACTCCCAATATCAAGCAAAACTATCCTAGACTTTGTTTTGCTTTCACCCATTCGTTCTGTAACGTTTGTTCAGTGCACAACATGATTTACAGTGCCGGTTGTGTATTCTGAAACGATTTTTAGATCACTTTAGTTTCATTTAATTGTTATTTTAAATATTGAGATCATGAAAAATTGTGGGTCATTATGATGGTACCTACTTTTCTCTGGATATCAACTATTTTCCTTTCCAATGCCTACTCTTCAGCTAGTAAGTTACTAATAAAAGAAGATAGCTGATAAATTGTCTTCTAAAATAATTAAATTGATGACGAGATTTCAATAAAATTCCAATTTCTGCAATAATTGGAAATAATAATTTAATTTTACCTTAGTTTGATACTAGTTATTCTATTGAATGATTAAATAGATGAAAGGAAAATTGTTTGAAAATTTGTTTTTAGTTTCCGATCAGCTTGATCATGAGTGCAAACGTCAATGTGTCACTGGAACACGGATGAAATGTCATTACGACTTTGTTATCACAGAAAATCAATCATCAAATACGTGAGTGTACTTTAATTGTAATAGCAATTCAGAGTAAAAAATACATTGAAGAGACGCTGGAGCTAAATTAGAGCTTGTATGTTTGAAATGAAATTCGTTGAAGGAATTATAGAGCAAGATAGAAAGATACGCTAATAGATAGTTGAAGAGATTCCCGTTTGTTTATAGATTGAACTATAATAAAAAATGATCATAAAATAAACTTTACATGCATTAAGAGAAAAATTTACTGTGAAAACAAATAATCTTTTTTTTTCAACTAATAAAATTAAAATCTTGAACAGTTGCAATAAATTATTGTATTGCGAATTTTTTTTATTGATTATATAAACATTTTTTTACATAGCAAAAATTTTATAATGCATAAGAAGCTTCCTTTTATGTCATTGCAAAATTATAATTGGATTTAATGCTACGTAAATGATTAATAATCATATAATGATAGTTTTTATTTGAAAATTGAGAGGAATAAATTGTAATAAATGCAGTAATTATTATTATTATTATTGTTTCTGTGTAATTCTTACTCCTCACAATGATTATAGGACAGAATAGTTGACATCATATTTAAGAAAGACAATAATGTAATATTGATAAAATATTTTACTATTATTAGAAAAAAGCAAGAATGATAAGTTTAATGTATTTTATCTCATTAAATTACTATGCATCTTTAAACAAGAAGTAAATATTTCTTTATTTTTTCATGAAGTGAGCTAACTGAAAAAGCTAACGGTATTTTGTTTGTATATCATAAGTGGCAGTGTTTTTCATGCATTACGCTATAAAGTAGTTCTTGTGTTCATTCCCTGTCTTTTTGTATGTTATAGAATTTGTAATAGTGAATCAAGAGGGAATTGTGATGGAAAATCAATCAAACAAATGATATTAATTAATGGTGAAACTCCAGGACCACCAATTGAGGTAATGACTAAATGAAATTATGATATAAATAGTAATAAATACGAATAAATAATTTTCACATTATTTCACACATGTATTAAATTGATTGAATATTTAAAACTTGATATTTCTATTTTATTTATTTACTAATATTGTATATTTTGTTAAAAGAATCTTTTAAAGCTTTTGATTGAACTTCACTTGAAGATGTAAAAATTAATAAGAACTGATTAGATTTAATAATTGGTTTGAAAGAAAACTTACATTTAAATTATGATCCAATCAAGTTGACTAAAATTTAATCTGATATGAAGTAAAATTATGTTAGATCTTATCATCTTTGGAGAGTCATTATCAAGTTTAAGAGACTTAAATTGATCAAGTAACAGAAGGGTCTCTTTTTTGAATCAAGACCCAATCGTCTTCTGTTTCTCACAGGTATGAAAACCTCCTAGAATATATTTCAGATGGATAACTAAAAAACTAGAAAAGGTATTTAGTACTTACAAACCACAACAGTGCGTCAAATAATAAAGAAAGATGTTCCTTTTACGATAGACAATTTTTATTGGTTTCTAAAAGAGTAGAAGAGATAGGTAGCAGAAAGTTGAAGCTATTTGCAGTCAAGTTTATAACACTAAAAGACTCTCGAAATTTTTTATCTTATTTTCAGACTTGTAAAAAATACCTACTGAAAAGTATTTCAAACACAAATACTCTAAAAGTATTTGAGTAGAGTATTTTACATGCTTTTACTCAAATACTTTACAAGTATGCTCATTTGTAAAATCTTCAGCGTTTTAATGGTAAAAAATCAGAAGTAATTGATTAGACATAGAACGATCCAATCATGCTGAGATCAGATCTTATTAATTTTTTCTGAATTTATATAAGTATGTTATACAACTTTTATTGATGATAGTTATCAAGTTCTACTAATAGTGAATTTTTGATTGTTAGGTATGCTTTGGAGACAGTATAGAAATTATTTTACATAATAAATTGCCAAACCAAGAAGTTTCTTTGCATTGGCATGGCATCAATCGATTGAGTCCTCATATGGATGGTGTTCCGATGGTTACACAGTGCCCGATATTACCTTTCAGCAGTTTTAGATATAACTTCAATGCTGAACAAACAGGCACTTATTTTTACAGTGCTCATACAGGTATTTTACTATGTCAAGATATCATGCGATGACAGAATAACTGGTCATTATTGGAGAAAATATATTATTACTATCTTCAAATAATTGGAAGACTATTCTTAGTTTGTTTTATTATATTTTTAATTAATAAATATTTTTATTTGTTAATTGATTCATATTTAAAGTAACAAAATATGTGGCATTATGCAGACAAATAAAAGAGCAAATTACTGTATATTAAAATTTTATAAACAGAGAAAGCAATTTCTTAATACTTAACAAGTGAAGAAGTAGTTAAAGATATGGAATTTTTTAATTATGCAATAAGCATTCTATTTTCGTTAGAGGTTATTAAGTTTTAATTACACAAGATCCATTTGAATATTTATTCATTTCACACTACAAATTTTTTTAAAATAAATTCTTCTATCATTTTTGTCATTTTATAAACAGAAAAAAGGAAGCAGAGTGCAAAAATACAAGCAAGAGCAAGTTAAATAACGTATTTTAGAACTTGTACGTTGTTCCTTGCAATTCATTTAAATAGTAAAATGTATATTCTAACATTTATGTATAAAATTTGAAAAAATAAAACAATGTAATTATTTCAAGTAATTATAAATTATAAATGTAATTACATCAAATTACTGTTTATTAATTTTTAATTTTTTTTTTCTAGTGTCTCAACAAGGAGATGGTTTATATGGAAGTTTAATTATTCATACACCATATGATGATTTGAATCACGAAAAAGTTTTAATATTTTCATCAATACCTTCAGCTCCATTATCATTACATATAGATCCGGAACCACCAGTTCCAACAGCTCTTACAATAAACGGCAAGGTAAATTAAAAACGGAAACGTTGTTATAATTAATGCATGAAATATATCATTTCATGGATCTCAAGATATTATATTAAAAGAGTAAAATTTGTTTGTCTGAATAAGTAAATTGTTCCTCACCGGGTGAGTGATTTTCTCGTTTTACCTCATGAAATAATTCAGCTAATTTTTTGAATAGACTGTTTCTCATTAACAATTTACTGACCTTGTTTTCAACCAAAACGGATTTACGAACTCATTTCGTTGTAACAAACTTGATTAAAGTATCTTTTTGTTTCTTTTCTTTATTCTACTTTTATTTCTCCCTTTTTTTTCTTACAATGTGATAGTATATTATAATTAATTAAAAATAACTAAAGACAATTTTATTTAATATTTTTTGTTGAATATGAATTTCCTAATTAGTAATGATCTTACATAAATGTAGAATGAAAATATCTTTACAATATAATTATAGACGCAGCATTTTGAATTGTTTGTGGAAAATAACCATCAATATCGACTCAGACTGATCAATGCTAATGCATTTAATTGCCCTGTAGCATTTTCCGTAGCTGATCACCTGGTAGAAGTGCTAAATGTTGGAGGAAAAGATATAAATCCACGAAAATTAACTTCTCATGTATTAATATTTCCAGGTAATTATCATAATGAGATAATTTTTAGCGTGCAAATTATCTTTGGTTATCGATTGTTATAAGCTTTATAAGCTCCTAAATGATCTGTTGGTATCCCTCAGGTACGTTAACTGACATGGCATGGGATTTAGAGACCATAGGGGGATAGTAAAGGTTTTGAGAAATTATTGTATTCATATTATTATGAATCCTGTATAATATCACACAATACATATTTAGAGAGAGATAGGGAGATCATTTGTATTGAATTATTTAATTTATTTTATCTACGTTCATAGAAAAATTTAAAAATTATCATTTATATATTAACTTTATATTTTTATATAAAATTTTATTTTATGTTTCTGAGAATTAAATAATCCTAATTCTCATCCATTATGGATAGGCAAAAATTAGTACTACCACCGTGATTTTACTCTACAAAGCAATCGATTTCCTAGCATCTAAAAAAAAAAAGGATCATCTCCGTTGTCCGGATATTATTTCCATTTGACAATGTTTCAATGCATTCATAAAAAAATTTGACTGATTAAAATAGATGAAATCTATCTTTTATTATTGAAGACAAAACATCAACAATGCAAAATCAGATCTTGCTCAGAGTTCAAATCGTTGATGATTTTCAAATAAATTGAAAAAAAATTCAATAGAGAATATTTAATTAATATCAATCTATCTATTAAGTATTTATTATTTTAATATTATTAATAAGTATTATTTTTTTTTCTAGGAGAAAGATTTGATGTAATGTTGACAGCAAATAAATCATCTAGACGATACAGCTTAATTCTTCAAGGTGCTCAGGACTGTAAGAATTCAATTCACGAGGCTTCAATGGTTTACGATGATGTAAAATCAGATGATTTTTATATGAACGATAATAGTCATCTTTATCTTGATATTCCTAAAGAATTGCGTGGTCATGGATGTCAAAATTTGGGGGAGAATGTTATCTGTTCGTTAGATTTAAAAGGCTCAGGAGATAAAAAAATAATTCAGCAATCTTCCACGATTTATTATATTCCTTTTGATGTCAACTATTATGAAGGTATCACTGATGACATGACTGATTATGCTTTCAATATTTATGGCTTTTCTTATTACCCTTCCTATCTGAGTAAGTTTACATCATTTATTATATATTCTAAAATAACTAAAAAGTAGTAACATATTCACTTAGTTTAGATTTTATTCATTAATAACGATGTTTTAAGACATTTATTGCAATTTAAATTTATATTGCTGAGATAAATGAATTTTATTTACAATCTCATTTTAATTAGCTAAATATTCAAAACTTTTTTACAGCAGCTGGCAAAACGGATGGAGTGAAAATTGCTCAAGTCAACCGAATGACTTTTAAATATCCTCCATGTCCAATTTTATCTCAACCGGATGCAGTTCCAGAAAATATGATCTGTTCATTGGACCGTCGTGCTCAAACTTGTGAATACAATCCCGATTTTTGCGAATGTTTTCAAGTAATTTCAGTACCTGTTAAAAAAGTTATTGAAGTTATTTTGATTGATGAAGGTAAGTTAGTATTATAATATTCATTATTATTATTATCCCGATTATGTTAATCATTATTAATAATTTATCATACGAACCTATCCTATTAAATTTTGTGAAACGACCATGTAACAAATTATTATCGAATTTATTATAGAGAAGCAATATAACACATTATTGATTTTATGAAATATTCTACTAAAATTTGTCTTTATTACATTGTATGTAACTTTAAACAGCTCGAGGATAATTCAATTCTGGTGTTATAATAAACGTCGGTAATATGCGCAATCATGCTTTGTTGACGTCAAGAGCTGTTGGCGTAATATTGTTCAGTTATTAATATTATTTTTCTTACGCTTGAATAATAATATTAAGTTCAAACAAATCAAATGATATACTTATTAGTAAAAGAACAATTAATAATTACTATAAAAAAGTTGATTAAAATTGATTATGTTTTTTTTTTAAATTGAAATAGGTAAAGGAGGGAATACCAGTCACGTATTTCACGTTCACGGTTACAATGTAAGTGTAATAGGATTTCATCAGTTTGAAAAACCAATAACTAGAGAAGAAATAGTGTCTTTAGATCAACAGAAACTTCTACATCGAAATTTAATGGATCCACTGATGATGGATACTTTTACTGTACCGAACAAAGGATATATGATTCTCCGCTTTTACACTAACAACGTCGGTTACTGGTTATGGGAAGCTCGAACTACTGGAGTAGTTTCCATGACAAGTGGACCGCCAATGCAATTTTTGATGCGAGTCGGCAACCGAGAGAATATGCCAACTGTGCCAATCGATTTTCCCACTTGTGGCAATCACAAAGGTCCAGATTTAATATTTGAAGATCATTGAACATATCAGCGATGAAATATCGTTACTAGAAATAATATATTTAAATTAATTTTTAACACTTGTAAATTTCCTTTTTTATTATATAACAAGAGCTTTATGTAATTGTAATACATGTATTTATTTTGATTTTTTACGTATTTATTGATTTTACAAAATTGAATAAAATCGATCAGCTGTCTTATGATGAATTCAGTTTGGTCGATTATCTATTGTATTAAGGAGACACATGGTTTCCCATACTAATAATGGATGAAGAAGAATTTAAAGTTTGATAAACTTTATGGAAATTTATGATAACTTAATTCTGTTTGAGCTTAGTAGCTCACAAAATTAGATAAATATCGATAAAATAGCTTATACCTACGACTTCGTCCGCGTCAAACTTGGACAAAAAAATTCGCGAACTCATGACACCCCTTTACAAGATAAAATAATTTTTTTTTCATTATAAAATAGACTCAGTGCTCATTAACGAGCCCTCGAAATGGCTGACACTACCTGGCTTCGCTCACTCAAACTAAAGTTCACACTACGAACTATATTTATACATATGTCCCGAAAGATTTTCATGCTAACATTAAGACAAAACGGTTTATGAGGCGACCCTCATGAACATATGCATATTATTATTTCAAATATTTAAAATAATAATTGTTTTAATGTGAAAAATAATTGTGCTTGTTTCTAAAAAACATTTTTTTTCAAAAGTTACAAGTTTTTTCGAAATTTATATTGTACATTCGAAATGTACATCGAAATCAATGTACATAATATATGAAATCAATTTAATTATATTTTATAAACAATCTTTTTAATATAAGTAAATAATATATATGCACTAAGCAATAAAAGTATCAGTTGCAAGTAATTAGTTAAGTGTAAGTAATTACTTATTCATTACTCTCTTAAACTGAATCAGTGAAAATTACTGTGGTTCAGTGAATATTCACTGATTCAGTTTAAGAGAGTAAATATTTAATTATTATTCAATTTCAATATTAGTAAAGTGACGAGAAATTAATGAATATAGTTATTTTTATGATTATTACTTTTTCATTCAATATTTTTTCAGATATTTTATTTAAGTATTCTTCATATTAAAGTTCTTATTTTAAGAAATATACACAAGTATATTATGAACTCATGATATTTACCTATTCTTGTTCATTAAAATTAGCGTTTATAGCAGCTTCGAAAGATCCACATGTTGGAAAACCTGGAGGTTTTGGTGGAAGATCAGAGTCCTCTCCAACATGGAAAATCATTTGCATACCAGTAGCTGAATGATAATCCATATGGCAGTGCATAAACCAATATCCTAGAGTAGAAGATGATTTTCATTTTATTTTATATTAAACAATATTTACTTATATTAATGAAAATAAGTTTATTCCAGAATCTATAGTTTTGATAAACATTGAATAATCCAAACAAACTTTGCAAAGTTCATTGACCAGTAAATGAACAGATAAGTTCAACAGATGAAGATAAATTGATTGATAATTAAAAGTTTGTGTGTGATAATGAAATATATTTGAATATATTAATTCTGTTATATAAGATAATTTTGTCATGAAAGTTTATATAAATCCTTCACGAAAAATTATTCACGCACTCATAAGTGCCTTAATAATCTCTCGAGAAAGTCATACAAAAATAGTTATCAATATAAAAACTTATTTTTCAATAAAAATGCAATCAATTCAGAGTTTGCTTAACTTTCTTAAATACTTATTTATTTATAGTTTATTTTTGCGATAAAATCTGTCTCAATATGAATTTTTTAATGGCATTTTTTCATATTGAAATGTCTAATTGATTCTATAAGTCTTAATAAAACTTTTTCTATCATACAAAAATTAATACCAGGATTAGTAGCTTTATATCGTAGAATCACCCATCCTGCTTGAGGCACTAAGACAGTATCTTTCTGTGATGGTTGATCATACACCCCACCTATCAAGCGTCTTTGATGATCAGACATCACTGCTTCTATATCTGAGGTTGTAATATTACGGTTATCTTCAAAACGTCCCATGTCTAACACGTAAAAATGTGAACCGTGAAGATGAAATGGATGAATTAGAGATGGCAGTCTTTCTAAAAAATAATAGAATTTTTGTTATTACAACGTAAAAATTTTTTTATTTAATAGATGAAATTCGATAAAATAAAACCTTTATCGTAGAGTACAATTTCAACAAGTGCATTCTTCGGAATATGTCTGATATGTGTACATGAACAAGGAAGGTTTGAAGCCGTGCGGTTACAATAATTCGAATTTGGACCTTCGCAGAAATCTTCATGACCTTTTGGATCAGATATTGGTGGAGCAGATGGAAATTTGAAATTGATATTATCGATTAAACTCTGTAATGGTACTTGTTGTGGTGCCACTGCAATAATGAAATAAAATTTAATAAATTATTTGTAATTTGAAAATTAATAAAAAAAATATAGAAATTTTTTGCTACTTTTTGTTAGAACGTATTCTATCTCCAGGCAATATGATTATTTTTTTATAAAGCCGGGAAGAGTGAAAAAATTTTATTGCTTTTTTCCAAAACTGATTTGACACTAATTCTCGAGTGGTCTTTTAATTCTGAAAGCACACAAATTTTATTATCCGGCTTTAGTTTTATTAGTCACCTGTTTTATTGTGCTGTCAGTTGATTTTATAGCCAATACATGAACAAAAACTTTTATTTATTTTTTCTTGAAGAAACTAATTTCACGTAAAAAGTAAAACAAATACTTGGATCAATACAAAAGATGATATCTTTTTTATAAATTCACAAATATTTTATCTAATAAAAAATGTTAAAAATGATGCAATTGATTGTGAATTTATTTACCGAAAAAAGTAGGATAATGGTCGGGATCAGAACTAAATAATGGATCATTCTGATCACTTGAGTCGAAATGATGGAACCAAAAAGGTAATATTAATTGGACATCTGCTTCAACATTTAATATTTCATCATCGAAAGGTTCTGCTGTTTTTAAATTTGATGGACAAATAGACACATTGTTTGGTGTACAATTACTTTGAAGAGGATTATAAAGCTGAAATAAAAATAGTTCTGATCAAAAACCAGTAGAAGTGCCCAATATTTATCATCAAAAAGCGTGAAATTGAATTAAACAAGTAAAAAAGTTAGTAAGAAATTTTTTTTAGTTGATGAATTATTGAGGAGAAGTTAAAATTGATCGAGATATATTTACAATTCCACGAGGAAGCCCATTGGCGTGAGTGGGTGCTGTACTGTTACCCTCCTCGGGTGTTCCTTCATATTGGATCGTTGCCAATTGATTTATCTCAGTTTCTGAACACTCACCAAGTCCCCTCACTTGAATCCAGTATGATTTAACGGTTCTGTTGGCATTTATCACAAAGTCAATTCGTTCACCTGGTCCACTGACAATTGTGTTGACATACACCGGCTTAATGCTACTACCATCTTGAGCAATCAGTAGTAGAGGATGATCTTCAATATTCAGTTGAGCTAAACACACTGTGGTAAACGAATTAATCAACCGGAAACGGTAACGAGTCCCTGGTTTTACATGAAATGTCTCTAGCTGAATGTTTGTCGTGCTTCCATTGGGAAACTGAAAATATGACAATTAACAGAAAATATATTTGATGAATAATTTTAATTGCTTAAATTTTTAACAAATTGTTTGTTTGATTTGAATTAAAGTTATTTGTAAAATTGTTATTATTCATTTGAAAATTTTAAACCATAGCTATATACTTTTTATTCTGAAATTCCAGATAAAAATGCGAAATTATTTCTATCATAATGTAATTGAATTTTTTTTACATTGTTTAATTCGATAAATTAACTCAATCTTTTCATAAAAAATAGATTGGATGATATAAGAAAATAATGACTTACTGTAAATGTTCCTCTGCCATTTATCAAGATATTTTCTGCAGTTTGACCAGGCAATCGTTGCCTCAACCCCGGATATCGATCGGTAGACAATTGATGTAGGCAATCACTGATAAGAATAACATGAGCAGGATCATCTTCATCATAGAATATAGAATTCGGATCATCTTCAACAGGTTCTCGTATTATCATAGGACCATATTGACCGTCCAATCGATGCATTGCTAAATGGGAGTGCCAGAAATATGTTCCAGACTGCTTTACTTGAAATTGATATCTAAATGTATTCAATGTTGGAATGGGGCACTGCGTGACGTATGGAACACCATCGTAATATTGGTAACCCTCTTGAAAGATACCATGCCAATGTACTGTTGCTTCAAGTCCTGTAGCTTTATTCTCAACATCTACTATTATGTAATCGTACTTGCAAACCTATGAACAGTAATTCAACTTAATTTATTGGACATTTTTTCAACTTGTAATTATAGCAATTCAAATAATCTTTGGAATTTATGAAACATTTTCAAATAATTATAAGACTGCATTATTTATTGTTACTGTTTCAATTATTGTTATTTACTTTTAATTGTTTCTGATTTATGAAACTTGATAAATTGTAGAATATAAATATTTTTCTGCTTTTTCTTAGGATAATTTGGAATAAATATTAATTATTAGTGATTTCTAATTTAATAATTAAATAAGAAGATTGGTTTGATAATATAAGTAAAATTCTGTTGTATTCGACGGATATTCCAATCCAATAAGCAAAGCTTCAATACTTATTTGAATCAGTGGGTAACAACAAAAGGTTCTAGTCACCTTGTGATTTTAGAATAGTTTCAATATGTTTACTATTATCTGCTCTTAATTCAGATTTAGGTTTTGCTTTAATAAATAATGTTTAAAAAAGGAGTGCCTACACTCTAAAATGTAGCACATAATTACTGAAGCTTTGCTTGTTGGATTGGCAATGATAATTATTGTGTTTAAGAATATTTAAATTAAAATATAATTTAACAACTGTAAACATTACCTGAATGTGAGGACCAGGAACCATTCTGTTAGTAGAAAGAACAGTTTTTTCAACTCCATCACTCACAATGCATTGACACAAATCAGTTGAATTTTCAAATCCTTGAGTTGAAGTGGGTGTACAGAATTGACAGGCTCTAAAAAAATATCAATATTTGTAGAATGTAGTTTTTTTTTCAATTTTTAAAAAACTGTAAAAGATTATAAAATCAATTGTAGAACATTTACAGTCCATTAGTAGGATAAAATTCGATAGTAAATTTATAGTAACAAATTTTTGGTGGTTCATCTTTGATACAAGTTCGTAGACAGTCTTCAGAGTTTCCATTAATAAAGACTGATAACAATACTAGAGTAAAATAGATAATCGATAGTAACATATTGTCCCTCGTTATCTACGATACAATACTTTTTAAATTATTTAAAAAAAAACCAAGTTAGTAATGAATATATATACCAAAGTGAATGAATATCTTATCTTTAATTATTTATTATTTAAAAGCAGAATGATTAAGATAATGAAGATATAATTCATACTTATTAACGAATTATTTCCAACTGTTCATAACACACGTGTTGATAAAAACTTTAACCTTGAATTATTTACAAAAATTTATATGTTTGTCGCAAATAGTTAATGTCAAACAGTAAATGTCATTTTAATTAGTTTTATGTCCAATAGCATACTGTTGAAATTTATAGAATACCAGCAATCCCATAAATGCCATCGAATGTGACGAATTTTTCATGTTACCAATCAAATATATTGTCTATGTGACAATTTCATCGAGTTGTCTCAGCGTATGTTGTAGGAAGTTAAATGATGTCCAAAAGAATTAATTGTTTTTGTAACAATAAACAAATAAATAAAAAGTATAATAAAAAATGATATATACTTTGAGTAATTAAAGCGATTTTATACTTGACTGCTTTATAATAGACAGCAAAAAAATAACACCTGAATTTTTTTATAAAGTATTTTTACAGTTTGATTGGGAAAAAAAAGAGAGGTTAGTAACATAATAATAAAGAAAGTGTAAAATTATAATTTAAAAAAAAATCTACATTAATGAATTAAAGTTTATCAAAACGTCAAAACCAGTATTTATCTTTTGGTACGTAATTTTAATTCTGTATTTAGTATTAGGTTAGTTATTGTGACTAGAGACTGACATAGGATAGACATAACAAGAGGATCAGTGTCCTCAAGACTGAGTTTTCACTCAGAGTAATGGACCACGACAAAACAACATCAGAATAAATGTCAGATATTGCTAATTTGATCTCAGTTTTACAATACTGTTTATAATTAAATTGATTTAAAATATTGTAACATAATAGAAAAATTTAAAAAAGCCAGCATTGATGTACATAAAAAGAATCAATTAATTTTGTGTTTACACATAATAATAATTCGACATAATTCCTATCTTGTCTTTTGTATTTTGAATTAACTTTATGTCAAGATATTATTTTAATTTTGTTTTATTATAGAATGACAAAATAAAATTAATAAAGAAAAACATTTGATTTCAACCATCAATTTTCATGTAACCATTATGAAAAAAATTTATTTAAAATCTTATGTGATCAAATTGTAGCTAGTGAATGACACTTTGGTGTGAGAACCATTCCAAATCACGAATTAATAAAATGAAATTTAATATTTCAAAATAAGTAAATAAATTAAACAATTCCTGAGCCTAATTTCCAATATTTTCTTGTTACTTAAAAATAGTGGCATTTTTCTACATAAATTCTGAATATCCGGATTCACAACAATTTGTCCTAACTTAAGACATTTATTATTCCTAAGAATATATCAACTTGTTAAATTCAAATCATTGAATAGTCATTGCAAATTAATTGTGTCTATTAATTTATATAGGTTTATCAATTGAACTCCAATCATTGGATGATTCTGAAATCAAAGTTTTTTACATCTTTCAACTGGTACATAACACATTGTCTGGTTATTTACTTGCCTACAATGGATAGACAAAAAACAACAATGTGGCAAAGTCATAGTAACAATGATAAAACAAAAAATGAAAGATGATACACATCATACTGGCCATTGCAACGACCAAAAAAAAAATGTGGACTATAAGTGAGAAGCCAGCAATGAGTCGAGTGTGGAAGAATATAAGAGTAGCGTGGTGATGATCCTATACAGGTTTCACGGAGGCTAGAAAAAAGAGAAGAGAGCTATTGTCCGGATCCATTTGCATCGGTTTTTCACTCACTAGGGTGGCTTTCAGGTCCTCTAGGGCTATATAAAAACGTCGAAGCTCTTTACTCTGTAAAACGCAACGTTTCCGCCGTCCGCATGAGTTTATAGTTGTAAAAGATTTTTTTCGCACGTATATATGGCGATGTTTGAACAACCCTGAGCATAAAAAGTTCGGTTAATTGTAAATGAAATTTTTTTATGAGAAACTTTTGGTTGGGATAAAAGTATTCTGTTACTATATTATACTATCTTTTACAAAACTTTATTTTTTTACATAAACTATTTTTGCTAAATATGTATTAGTTAATTAGAGTTAAAGAGTTAAATTTATTCTTTAATAAGTAGAGAAAGTTGTGAATTGTCTCACCTTTGGGAAAAGAAGTTAAATTCTTCTAAATTAAATATTTTTTTGAATTGTTTAACAACTTTTTGATCAATTTGATCATGGTCTGATCAATTGTTTCTAATAGTATTCTAAAAAAAAAAAATATCCAATTTATTTTTCCTTTTATTTACTTTTTTTAGCCTAAAACCTATTGAATACTGTTGAAAGATCATCAACAAAAACTATTCATTCTGAGAAGTAGTTAAAAATTTCAACATCATATTTATCTCCAGTCGCAAATTTTTTTAAAATCGATCTCCATAAATTATGATGATGAAAACCAAACGAAAGCTATGCATTGCAATAGATCATAAAATTTTTACCTTCAGAATTAAATACTATGAATTATTTTACCCAATTATATTAATTATTATATCATTTAAATATTTAACTCCCCAATAATTAGATTATAAATAATAAGATTTGAACGTTTGAGTATGAAATAAGAATCAAAGTAATGATTGTTAATAACAGTACTTTAAATTCACGAGCTATTCCAAGAGTTCATTTACCTTTGAGACAAAGGATCATCTAAAAAAGCTTTAAAGTCTCATGAGTTCATACCCTCTTCACGATTAGTGTTGTGGTTACATATCCTTTCTTCTTAACATGCTTTTAAGATTGTCCAGCTTGCGGCCTCTCGTTACATTATTGTACTAGTTACATTTCTTTCTTACTTTCCCTTTAGTACTACAGGAACTTTGTAATTCTTTTCACCTTCATTTTTCTACTATCTTTCCCTTGATACTGCACCACTTCCTTTTACATTTCTCATCTTTTTTCCTACTCTCCTCAGCTTCAATTAGTTTCGTTCACTTTTCATCTCTCAAACTGTAAGGATTCTCTTGTGAAATACTCGGTAGAAATATCTTTTTTTTTTAATGAAATAAGTTTTCAAACAAATAAAAAATATTCGCAATAAATTGGAATTTTAACAGTGATTTTATTATTGCTTGGTATTTCAGCTCCAAACTTATCGAATTTCAATATGAAAATGAAATTGATTTAAATTGAAATAAGGTAAGGATAATCAATAGCCTCCTCTTTATGAATTTTAATGTATCAATTTAATTGGAATGTGAATTATTTTAATCAATTATTTTTAAAATTTATTCCAGGTTTTAAGGAAGATTTAAAAATGTTAAATTCAACCAAGATGATAGCTTGGTTGCAGAAATAAATCAACATGCATTGGATTACTTCATTATAATTGAAATGTTGCTGTTGAAATTAATTATTTGATTAAAATGAAAATCAGTAGAATAAGAAACAATTTAAGGTAGGATAATGAATGTCAGTAATGAGTTCAAAATCATGTTGATTATGATGATGATGATAATTGAGAGAAATGCAAGGTCTTTGAATTAAAACATGAATCTTTAAAGGTAATATTACACTGGCTATTATTTCTGTTAAGATAAGCTTATACATTTCTGTTTCTATACCTTTGGGATAAGATGTCCGAGGTTATCTTCTAAATAGAATATACCAGGCTCACAGTTACCGTTGTTCTTCCTTGCCAATGGTACACCATTTCCAGACCGATTGTCTTCTTGACATTTGTAACAATAGTAATTGTATTCTATAGATATGTTATGACCTTAAAATTTAAATACAGATCCCAATTATATATTTCTGAAGCATGAGTACTTGTTACTTTTGATTTATTATTTTAATTGTAGGGAATTATTATTATATACAATTAAGATCAAATAAATACATCTGTAAGAGGTATTTTAAAAAGGCTTGGATTAAATAAATAAATAAATGTTGAATTGTTTTTATACATTTAAATAAATAAAAAACTTACTTTTTAAGATGACCAATAAGAAAATGGTATCTCCATTATTTTGTATCTAGGTGAAAGCTTATGAGGTAATTATATTATTAGGTAAATAGATCAATATAGTAATTAGACATCTAATCATGTTCATCTCAAAGTTGGATTGTATTCTCTAATAAGGTAATTGATAGATTATAGTATATTGTTGGAATATATGAATAGCTGAAATTACATTAATTTAGATTAGGATGTTCATTTTATGTAAATTAATTAAAAGAGATATGCAGAATATATTATTATGATTAGAATATATTTTCTTTAATCAGGATATCTTTCTCTGCATTAAATATCTCATATTGCACAATTTTTTTCTATTTATATAAACTTTACTTTGAATACTATTATTATAAATTCGTTAAAGAATAATTTGAGTACTCAAAAATAATTTTAAACTTGAAATTAGTAGTTAAAGGTTCAGTTTATTTTTCATTTGTGAATCTTTTTGAATGTTCAAACATTACTGAACTACTCTTGTGCTTTTTCTTACATTAGTGTCAAAAAATAAAGGAAATAAAATAGTGAGAAAAAAGCATCCCTTAATTTTTTGCTATGTTACTTTCTTATAAAAAGCTGTGTTTTAGTTTGTTCTGTTTAGCTCGAAAGCTCATGATTTATATTACAGCTGAAACAACTGTCTCTTGAACTATATTCTCAAGAATAAATTACAGTGAAAAGTTTTTAAAGGTGGAAAATTGGAGCTTATTTATGAGTGAGGAACATAGCAGTCAATTCTGTATGTTCTATATCTCTTAATAATATCAATTAATATTTTATTTATTGACAAGTAATCAATGAATGTTATTGAAAAGCATTTAGATTTATTAGAACAATAATAATGATAATAACATTATCAATATACCATTAGTAACTGAAAAAAACTATTAGCTTGATTGTCAGACCATTTCTATCATTTAACAAAAGAAAAGCTTTTGTGGCTAAGCATCATCAGCTCTTTCAGAGACTTCTCTGACGTAATCCGTTGTCTTCAGCACAATAATAAGTCTTGTCACTTGGATTCACTAATTTTTTTCATGAAATGTCTTTCAGATTTTCTGTCTTATTGAATGCTGATTTAAAAAAAATTAAAAACTTTCATGGCATTTAATATAAGTTGATAATCAATGAAAATCAATACTGATCCATTTTTTTTTCATTTTTATTCATTGAACCGTACTACTTCATTTTATTTATCAACTATAGTTAATTTTATATATAAAATAAATTAGAAGAAAGTAAGTTATGTATTCTGAAATTTCTTCTAGGATGTAAGAAAATTATCAATTATTGTAAGTAGAAACGTGCTTAGCTCACATAAATCTGTTTACACGTACTATCACTCAGGTGAGATTACTCTTGATCTATATTCTCCACGATTTATTGTACTTTTAGTATTCAATTCTCTCCAAATGATGTTTAATTTCATTTCTAAAAAGATCAGTTGAAAAATTAAATACACTTTTGTGAGTTAGATTTTCTTGGAGTACAGTAAGCTCCTTCAATATTTTACGAAACTAAGAATTTTTTACCTATTTGCCTGTATGTTAGCACAAAGTAATGAAATCTGATATAAATTTTTCAGTTAACAGACTTCAAAGATATGGAAATGAGCTTCAAAATGCTTCACAGTTCAGAATGACCCGATTATTTTCCAATAGAATTACAGGTTCTTGAAAGTTCTTCGAATAAAAATTTTAAAAAAACTTTCTCTGAAGGAGTGTTGAAAGACCATATTTTTTACAATATGCCCAAGAAAGTTGGCTTGCACCAGAAAGCTCCATGAACTTTGATTAATACTGATGAATAACTAATTTTTATCATCACTAATGCATCTCTTTAGATAATCGCTAGTATGTATGATTCCACATCCCATGGAATCTAATTTGCGTGCAGAGAAATACTCATGTCGTCCTGGGCACATAACCAGAGAGTATTATATCGCGACGAACACCAAACAGGGGGAAGTTTGTATCAGCGAGGGCCATAAATTTAAGCATACCAAGCTAGTCCACCATGTTCCACTGTGTTGGAGAGCAAAAGCTCGATGCACGTACGTATATAACATCGTATTCACTAACATAACTTCGTTTTACTTGCTTTTATGTTACCAATACTCATTGTAAAGGCCTGCTGAAACCTCAATATCGCGTGCAAGCTCTTCGTTGTTGGTGAAAATGTTCGACCATAAACTTTAGCATTACTATTCATCTTTGAAACAAGAAGGATTAGTTCTTACTTGTTCAATCTTTGACTGACGAGTTTCCTTTCAATATTCAAAGGATTAGCATTACTAAATATGTTCTGAAACTCTATTTGTGAACACTAACATCAATAATACGATAAACTTGTTTGAATTCATAGAGTGTTACTTATTTGAATGTATTAATTAAAGATCTTCGTTACAGATTTCTCTTCATTAAAACTAAATACATACATTAGTTTAGGTAATTAATTTTTTTCTTCAGAATGGAAATGTTTCTATGTATTCTATAACTAACATTAATATAGAGTTTATCATGTAGTGGTAGAAGACGTACGTTTTCCTGACATCGTTCTTTAACAAAATTTCTCTTTTATGTTGACGAAAATAGAAGAAGATAAAAATTAAAAAAAAGAGTTGATAGATTTCTATCAAATTTTTTTAAAAATTAAACAATTAGGACAAATAAGATGATTAGGATGCAGTTTCAATTGTCAATGATTAATCGAGAACACACTAAACATTGATTGATCCATTGATTTTTCGACCTGAATGGCTCTATTGTAAAATGATGGACCTGCATGAGTCATAAAATCGAATTATCTACATAGAAAAGTATTGTTTGTTTGTTTGAAAATGTGAAAAGTGGGCTCGAGAGAGCCGGAAAAAACCGTATTTATTGTTTTGTTACAACAAAAATATTGTATTTTAAACTTGAGAAAATAAGGGGATGTTTACTCTTCCCGAACAAAAATCTCAATGAGCGCTTGGATGATGTATTTAAATGTCCTTTGTGACCAAATATCTGTATTGTACAACACCACACAGCTTGTTTTTATTAAATCTTGACTTTTTTATTTAATATTAATATTTTTCTGAAAAAGAATCCGTGTCAATGGGTTATAAATTTGATGTAATTTTACGTGAACGAGTAAGAGAAGTATACTTATCTAGATAATATCTGAAAGTATAGTTTGTAACACAAAGGCATTTTTATGTGATTTTTAATCAGGGTTATTATTATATTATAAATATTAATTACCATAATACACAAACTCTGACAAAGCTTGATAAAGCTCTGATAGTAGCAGAAAGAAAAATAACCTATTTTTGAGGTTATACCAAATGTTATGGAATATTTTTAAACCGTTTTTTCGAGCTAACCAAAATAATTTAATAATTTATAGACACTTTGTTTATACTTGAAAGTGTGTTAAATTTGTAATTATTTTATAAAAGTTTAACTTCAAACTTTTTTTTTGTTTGTTATTTTAATGTACCTTGATAATCGGAAATTTACCGTGTTGCTGTTGGAAATTAAGATTCAAGGTCGAATGAATAAATGATGAGCTCTGATTGGACGTCGACTCGTGCCGGAAGTGTACAAAAAGATGATGTGAAATAGAGTGAAAAACACTTATCAGAGGGTAACTGAAATACATGCATAATTGACCATGATCAATATTCCTGAAAGATGTGGTGATGGGCGTAAAGTATTAAATTTCGGATGTATAAAATAAATTCACTATGCTTCGAGATTACTAGGATAGAAATGCATGTTGAATCTATTAGTGTAAATATTTTAAAGAAATGCAGAACACGGAGTGAAAGAAAATGACAAGTCAATCATAAAATCGAACATTGAATTTTTTATTTTTAATGTTAGATACATGTGTCTCTGGCAAGTTATTAGTTTTAGTTGGTAGAAGTCATGCTTATAATATATAGAATGATAAATTCTGAAACAATGGTGACAGTACAACTCCAAAAGCTAATAATATATTTCAAAAACTAGTTTATTTCTGAAAAATTATTAATCTTCATTACTTTTCCAAAAAAAAAAACATCGTAAGTAAACTTAACTAATTAGTAGTTCATTTACTTGTTAATTCCTTGAACACAACTCATTTCTCGTTAATGTTTTAAAGTTGAGAATGTCTTTTAGCAATATTTTAATACAATATATTGATGTATTATAGGATTGTTTCCATGGATAATATTAATGTTGCCAATGTTCCGTTAAGACATGGGTGGACTTGTTAACCTGAAAAAGATGACTCTCACGAGAATTATGTCCCTGAAGTGCTCAATTCACTCTTTGGTCTCTGGTGTGTGTTGAAGATGAAACCAAACATTGGGTTTTACTCTCCACAATCAGCAGAAATATTTTATTACTGCAATCTTGAGTCTATTAAATTATTGTGATATCGATGAATCTGATCAAAATACAATTTGTGTGAAGAAGTAACTTCTCAATAAGAAGTACAAGATAAATGGCATCAATAGATTTAAACTATAAAAATGTCAGAATACTTTTATGAAAGGTTATTCGTACCACTTACATGTGAGGTATAGTATTTTTTTAAACAATGGTAAATTACTTTAAATGATTAATTAATTAAATATAAATAATTGTCATGTTTGTAGGTATGATTACATGACATTATCTGGAATTTAGATGCTAGTTGAATTTTAATGTCAAGAAACGATGAGTCCCGATGGAGTGTAGAAATAAATTTGGCATAAAAAAAATTACAGGAAAATTTATTTGCACTATTTTCGCATACATATCTCACCCTCGACCTAAATAATCTCAGAGTTGCAATCCAGAGAGACATTTGTATTCCTCGCGTGGCTGGATTCTTTTGGGTGAGGTGCACGTGTACATGGTGGAAAACAGTGTTAGTCAAATTGTAAAGGTCACAAGTGTAAGCTGCAGTAATTTACAAGATTTCTTGATTCAAATAAGAAAACCTCTCAAATGTCTCAATGATAAATTATTTTACCAGGCATATTTCAACTTTTAAAAATGTCAGAAAAATGGTCGAAAAAATAGTCACTACGTTTTCTTATTTAAATTTGCACACCGTCATGAAGTTATAGAAGTAATATTTCTATTATGAAGTTGCTTGAGACTATCTGGTAAGTGGTAAGATTTAAGAGAAAAGGATTATAAATATTGGAAATTGTTGAGATGACAATCTGAATACTATCAATATTATATGAATGAAAATTAGAGTAGGGCTAGCGATTTGTTTTTCTAAATTTATCAGAAATTATTTATTCTTCATCTCATATTGGAGATTGAATATTAAAATGATTGATTATACTTTAGGATGGTGGAGACTGGTTTATCATATCATGAATGTAAGACACTGTAATCTTAAAAAATTATTTAAGACAATCGACTTTTACATTTGATTGAAAATTGGATAAAATTGAAAGAAAAAGAAAACTTAAGAAAAAAAATATAAATCAAAAGAAGAAAAAAAAACATTTTATTTTATTTGGATGAAATAATTTCTGGGAATAGAAAACTGTCAGTTTCTCTCACCACCAAGCTGCGTCGTAGCACTTTGGATCGACGCCAATTCAATTAGACCCTTAAACGCGTAACCTGGCATTGCATTCCCCTCCAGGTGGTGCGATTGGACCCGATGGGCGATAAATTCATTCTGAGAGACGTGGACGACGTGTCTCATCGAATTAATTGTCCCGATTGTGCACCTGTCAAGTACGCACATTTTCATCACCGCTAATTTTCCTTTACTTCATGCACCAGACGCTTACATCGTAAAGACTTTACAGCTATTTTTTTTAGTGCTATAAAAAACTTATAAAACTTGGAAATAAAAATATGATTGAGTGTGCAGTTAATCCTTAAGCATAAAAATTCCAATAGCTATCTATAATTATCTAATATCATAATGGAACGATATTTAAATATTTATTGATCAAATTCTTTTTAACATCTCTAAATTGAGTCCAATGTCTGGATAATGGAAGTTTGAACTCCATGAAGATCTACAACGATACAGTGAAATCACTCTTATCAAGTACAAATCGCAAGCTTTGCATATTTTGTGATCATGAAGCAAAGTCTATTCCATCAGATCTTACCCACCATTACATCCATTACATTCCACCAGAAGAGGATACTGTAGAGTCTAAAAATCATGAAATATTGAGCTGTACTGCTAGACCAATTATTAGAGATCATTGATCAATATTCTTCAATGTTGCCAATGAACAGTCTGAATATGTATGCTGTAGCAATACCATGTGATTCATATTTACATCAAGACCATCAATCAATGTTTTCTAATTCATATCAGAAAGTTGATGAAATCAATGATGCAAGGAACCAGCCTATAAAATTCAAACTTCTACGTATATTATAGGTGATCCAGAGTATCTTTCCAATAGCAGCATAGATCATGCTCCTGATCTGATGGTGAATATCTTGCTTTGAACAGTCAATGTTTCTTTCCAGGTAAGAACCACCATAAACGTTAGCTTATTCATTCACACACATAATTTTTAACTGTTATTAATACAATTATAGCTGATAAAATGAGTATCCTACTTGAGTTCAGCAACGAGTATACAGATTGTGCTCATTAGCATCTAAGGCCATGAGAATAGCAGTGATATTAGGAGAAGAAAAATGAACACCTTCTTTCAGGTAAGAAAAAAGACTAGGAATAAGAATTGTAGATTTTATAACAACATAGAAAAAAAACAATTGCATTTATCCTACTGTTGTCATGTAAAGAAGTTTTTAGAATCTTAAAGACATGTAAAAAAATTTATAAATAGGTTGAAAGAAGTGATGAAAATTACTCACATTAGGTCTCAACTAAGACACTATACTAAAAGACTCATCTGTTTCTACAATATTAGTAATGGGAACATCTGTTTCCTTTGAGATCTTTACAACTTAATTATTCATTATAGATAGGATTTTTTGTGATAAGCTTTTTAAAATTCATCATTTTTAATAGAATAAAGTGATTGGCATTAGATGCCAAAAGATACAACAAAAGAATTAGTAATTATTTATGATTATGTAAAACTTGATATAGTGAATTAATATTAATAAATAGTTATGTAATATTTATTTTTAACGTCATTTATAGTTTCAGATATTTTTACTCTATAAATATCAATTTTATCGAATATTCAATCAACGGAATGATAACCCTTCCATACCAGTGGTATTTAAATATAGAATGATCGAGATACAATGAGTAATTTTAAAATTTTCTTGTCAAACAATATGTAAAATCGGGCATGAATGATAGCTCTCATTTAAAAAATGAACTGGAGATTTAATTTATAATAAATCTGTCCTGTAATATCAGAAAAATCAATAAGTAAATACATATTCAAATTTAAATCTATCTTTATTGTAGAAAAAAAGAAAAAAAACATATCAAAACTTAAAAGATTCATAAAAACATTTAGTTTTTTTCTGTCCAAATAAAAGCTTGGAAAAAGAGATGTTAATAAAAGCGTGACGATAAAAGTAAAAAATCGTTTTGAATATTTTAGCTTATAAAAGAATATATATCTACAGAATTTTACTTGACGTGCGAACAGACATGATGAGTTTGAGGATTTCTCTACGCTTGGGACGTTTAAATGTAAATTACACCCGCTACTTCCTCACCTCTTCTGCTTCGAGATTATTACCATAATTTGCGTCAGCGTCATTTCATTCTTCTTTTCTATCTTTCTGTCTCTTTCTTATTTCGTTGTGAATTTCATTTATAAATTTTTGGAATCACTGCTCTCTGAATCAACTCATCACGATTTTCATTTAATTAAATTCTAGTCTACCACGGATAATTCAATACACCAAAGGTGTCTATCAGTTTTCATAAATGAAAATGGGTCTGGGTGTACTTTTTCATTTATTGAAATTTATAATTTTGTCATCTTTTAGTAATTTTTTATAACGAATTGTTATTGTTATAAATAATATACAAACGTTTAACGTACGTCTGTATATTTTTTTAAACCTCCCAATATGTTTTCAAATGTCTCAAAACGTAAAGAAATGACAAAAATACGAATTTCAAACATCGAGCCATTACAATACTTTCCTGATGGGAAATGAAAAATAATCCTAATAATTCTTTTGCAAGACACACAAAGTGTTGAGAAATAATTAAGAGAATATTGAATGTAAAGTTTTGTACTTTGGGTTGATCTCACTGGTTATTCTTGAATTTTCCGATTTTGTCCTTTGAAAAGTAGAAAGATGAGGAGACAGAATTGTTGGAGTAGACGTCATTATCCCTGGCCACTTGTTCCCTGAGGGATAATTAAAAATGCTAGGAGATTGTTGAATGAAAAAGTGGGAATGGAAAATTCCAATTACGAGGACCAGTGCACACGGCAGTACTTGGCTCCTGGTGCGGTCAAAGACTTTGTACTTTACCACTGAAATGTGAGAAGAGTAAAAAGTCACAACTACAAAAGATTTGACGAAAAAATTCTCAAGGGCTCTTAATCTCGATAGACCAATTATAAATCGATTGAATTCTTTTTTGTTACACGTACAACTAATCATTAGTTTATAATTGAAAGTTCACTTCTCTATTTCTACGACAATTGATTAGTTGGATAATTTCAACTTATCCATTGATCATTACATACTTTTAAAAAATAATGAGGTAAATATTTATTATTTCCCAGTAATCTTATCTGATTTTAATCTACTTATTAAGAACTAAATATTATTTGTTAATTGGAAAATTACAAACATAACTAATGTGTAATAATATTTTAATTATCACATGAATAATTAATGGTTATAAATCCACAAAGACCAATTATTTATTCACAATTGATCTATGGTAAAGCAATTATGAGCTTCTGGAAATGTATAATCAATCAATAAGTCTTACTATTTATTGGTGATTTAATTGTTTATTTTTATAAATAAAAATTTAAATTCTATACCATTGAATTAATTATTATAGTAATTTGTTCTGAATATTTAGACATTGAAAAATTGTCTTGAAATAGTATCAGTCATCAATAATCATATAAAATGAAAGCTAATAACATTAATTAATTGTTTTTAAATCAATATTTTAGTGATGCTCAAATGTATTTGGATCAGATAGCGAGATAATCGATATTTACGTAATATTTGAATTTGATTATCATCTTGAAACTTTGTGGTTTATGCACAAAATTCATCGTTGTGAATTTATAAACGTTGGCCGTTCATTAAACGTCTATAGGGAATAATCAATCTCACGATAAATATTCAATTGTTGTGAATATGAAACAAACTTGAAAACAAACTTTTGCGTGATAAAAAATGATATTAGCCATGTAAATAGAATTCAGTAAATTATTTGTTCGCTTTATAGAAAATATTTTGTGGGAGCTTTTTAAAACTGAAAGTAATCGAAAATGCTTTGGTAAAGCTTTATGATACAGTTACATTTTATCAGTTTTGCTATTGTAAAAAGTCGGTAGGTTCAGTAACAATAAAAACGTTGTCGTGAAGCAATAAAAGCGATCGACATGTAACTGATACGATATAAACGGAAGTGCTAGACAGTTTGTGTGAACAAACTCTTTCATTACTGTTTTTACTTCATCTTTTTTAACGTTCAGAGAAAACTAAAAAGTTACATTCTATTTTACTTTATCTTTCTATATAGAAATGAACAAATATTTTTATGTAAGTCAAATAACTCAAATTTATTGAGAGAATATATAAAAATTTTAACACTCAAACTTTGTTTATTATTCCATAATAAAATGAACCAATTGAAAAATAATTGTTTATTAATACTTGAACTTTTATTTTATAGTTAATTTCTATTATTTAGAATAAAAAAGAGTAAAATTGAAACAAAACATATTGATTAATTTTTCATGATTTAAAATAATATAAAAATTAATATTTAATTACTGTAAAATAATTGGCTTCAACTGACCATTCAACATTCATCAAAGTTGACACTTGTGTTTGCACTTTAACGCTCTAAATCCAACTCACTGCTTCACTAGCTTCCAGACATTGCTTACACGCCTGCTCAATCAAGTCCTTGCAAACTCTCTCTCTCTCTCTTCTCTCTCATTGCACACTTTTTTTTACTTACTTTCTTTCTTTATTCTCAATTACATTTTCCAAAGAGTTTCAGAAATAGAACTATACTTTGTAACACCTAAATTTTCTCAAGGCGAGTCCCCAAGAAAATTCCCGCCCCAATTTAACAATTTATCTAAATTCTATGGCCCAGGATTCTATGGCGGATGCGTTACAAAGTAAATTCTCTAGACACAAATTAAAATCCAATTTCAACTTTATTATATAAACTTTTTACAACATATATGTGTTCTATTCTAGATTTCCAATTGTACAGTTTTACAAAGTTAACTTTCACTTAGGTGCCGTTATACTAGAGAGAGAGGGTTGCTATCTTAAAATCCAACCCAGAAGTGTCTACCCCGTGGCCTAATCTCTCGTTGGTCGGGCTACAACCCAGACCGGGATACTCGAAGAGCTAACAACTCTTCGAGGGAAGGCTACAACCTTGCCTGAATAATCGACGAGCTTCAACTCGTCGACGAAGAGCTCCAACTCTTCTAGGGGGTATAGGTGCGAGCTACGACTCTTCACCTTCTAACTCTAGAACCCTATCTAAGTGAGGACGAGCTACAACTCGTCCGGGATACTCGAAGAGCTAACAACTCTTCGAGGGAAGGCTACAACCTTGCCTGAATAGCTGACGAGCTACAACTCGTCAGCGAGGAGCTTCGACTCCTACACGGTTCAAGATCGTGAGCTCCAACTCTCGATCGCTAGCTAAAACCAAGAGCACCAACTCTTGGCTGGAAGGCTTCAACCCTCCAATTCCTACTTTCGGAAAGCTTCGACTCTCCGGGGCAACTAAAAGGCTACAACCCTTTAGCCAGAGCTACAACTCTGTATTATACGACGTGAGCTACTACTCTCGTCGGTCTCGTTGGTCTAGTACCTCGGAGACAGGTGAGTGAAGATCTCCGCAAAATCCAGCTCTTTTATACTGTTTGACTCCGCCCACTTTGCTATCCCCCCACCACTATTGTGGTGGGTTGCGTGGGGAAGTCGTCATGGCAACAAGATCATCACAATAACTCTCTCTCTCAGATCTATTACGTTACTTATGACCCTCTCTCTCTACTACATGATTTTAATAGGCTTCGCCGATAATTTAAATTTCGCGCTATTTCTCATGGGTCGATAAAATGATTTTACTGATTATCGATTCATCAGACCAATTAATTTTCTATAATATCGGCCTTAAAAATGTAACTTCGTTACATCCCCCTCTTTTTTCCTAAAAAAAAAGAATTTTTTTTTTCGGAAAATTATTTTTTTTCCTTAGCCGTATATACAAAAAATAGTGAAAATGTATGAGAGGCATCAGTTACTCTTCATTTGCCAACAAGTACATTCTCTTTTACAACAATTTATTCATAATTTTGCCATTACTTTTAGACTTAAATACTAACAAATAATTACAATCATTTCGGCTTAACTACAGAAACTTAGCCTTATCTTAATTGTACATTGCTTAACTATAAAAATTCCTTATTATATGCTAAATATTTGCTTTAAATTATTACAGTTCTACAATCATTTGTAAATTAATATCAAACAATCATTTTCAATACTTAACATCATTACTTATCATACAAGTGATATAAACGAAACAAAAATCTTTTCTCACAACTGAACAATTGGAAACAAACAAAATAAATATTTCTTTTTCAAGTACCGAAATTTCTTACAGGTGTGTTTCCCTTGTTGCACACCACTCCTATTTTATCTACGTACATTTTAAGTCCTATCAATGAGCCGTTATATCTGGGGGCAAGTTTGGCGGCACAATGGTTAGCTGCTGCCGAAAGATACTCTTTCTTAGTTACCATGTTTTCTATACCTGGTATCCTTTTCCGTCTGTTTTTACTGTAATATTTCTTCTGTTTTCCAGATGCTAAAACTTTATCATCTTGCAAATGTCTTGAACGGTTTATTTCTTCTAAAGTACTTGGTATTGTATTTAATGGTAATGTTTTTCTGTTATACTTTGGATAGACTTGTCTGACTTTAGTAGATTCATTACTTGCAAACTTCCGCTTAGCTAAATTCCTATTCGAAGATTGGTATGACTTCTTGTCGTGCTGCAAAACCATGGTTTTTAGCACCTTGTTAGTTCTTCCAACTCCTTTATGTTGTGCAAAGCATGGTGGAGTTGCCACATGTCTTATTCCGAAATCCTTCAACAATTTCTGGAATTTCCTACTAGTAAACTGAGTGCCATTGCCCGTGATGATTGTCTTCGGGCAACCAAATTGATAAATAACTTCTTCTTTTAGAACTCTACAAATTTCTGAAGCTGTAGCTTGTTTGAGTGAATATATTTCAACCCGCTTCGTGAATTTATCTTGAATTACTAACAATTGAGTGTGTCCATTTAACGATCTAATAAAAGGACTTTGTAATTCGACTGCTATAATTTCCCATGGCTTCGTAGCATTGATAGTTGCCATTATTCCTGACGTCTGCTTCTGAGGGGACTCGTATCGTTGGCGTTTTTTGCACAAACGAACGTATCTATTGATGTCGTTCTGCATTCTTGGCCGAACATACTTGTTTGCGATTCTTGAAATCGTTTTTGCCACCCCAAATGTCCAGAAATCACGGTTTTGTGGTCACCTCTCAATACTTGGAGCCTTTCTGCTAACTTAACTGCTGATTCTTGAACGGTATCTTCATTATCTAGTGGGTCACAATAAGGTCTTTCGTTCAATCTCTTCTAATCCTTGTTCTCCGTTCATGCTGGGTATCGGATTCACGATGTTTTCCGTTGGTTCCTTCTGATCTCGAGTTTGTTTTATCCCTTTCTTCTTTTGAATTGTTTTCCAATTCTGTTGACATCCACATTGAGTTGCACGAACATTCGATTTACCACATCTAAAGCAAAAGATTTGTGGCTTATTTTGGCATTGCCAACTCTTATGACCTTGTTGCCCACACTTCCAACAGCATTCTTTACGGTCATACAGGCTATGAACCATATTAATATCCGAACTACGTTTGTTACGTCTTTTATTTTCTTCTTTGCAGTCATTAACACCAGACGACTTGAACCGCTTCTCGTCATCTCTTAACCGCTCATATTCACTGGTCATACTGATGATGTCTGTTATCGTTTTTACATCACATCTTCGAACATATCTTCGATACTCTGGTCTCAAATTCTCATGAATTCTTTCTACTTGTTCCTCGTTGCTTAGAGTTCCTTGTCTACGCATGAGCGTCTGCAGAGCCGTAATAAAATCGCGTGCTGCTTCTCCAGGTTTTTGAACTCTATCCTGGATTTCTAAACTTAATTGAGTTCGATATCGTGAGGGTAAATAAAATTCTTTCAGAGCTTTAGTAAACTCTTCCCAATCTTTCCAATTCTTCTTATTATTTCTGTACCACAACAAGGCTTTGTCCTTCAATAATATTGGGATGCACTGCACAAGATACTTGTCTGCTATATCATAGCTTACTGACAATTCATCAACTCTTTCGATAAATGAGACTACATCTTCGCCTCCAGCGAATGTGACGTTCCATTTCCGGATCTGCTCTTTTATCTTTAGGTCCCTTTCCTCTTTGACTTCTTGCTCTCGCCGTCTACTTGATCGCGGCGTAGAAAGACCAGAGGAAACTATAGATTGTGCTCTCGATATGTGCTCCCTTAATTGTTGCGTCAACAAATCTCTTAGACCGGGTATATCGTCGATATTATTGATCACTGTCGGTATGTTAGGTTTCGCTATTCTGTCTTTATTATTTTCTCTGACTGTGTGCCGACCTTCACTTGTATCTCTACTTGTCGGTTCAATGTCAAAATTGTCCTCCATATCTCCCCTATTCCGATCATCCATGATGGGCGTCACACAACATTTGTCTTAGTTGTGCTACCGGGGCTTTTGATGGCATCTCAATTCCACGAGCTTCTAACTCAGCTCTAACTTGCGGCTTCCCTAACCTCCAGATATTAACTCTTGATGGACCGGCTTCCATTTATAACTCTTTTTAAAGCTCTAAAGCCTATAGCTTATTTGCTTGTTCAAAGATTTCAAGTCCTATGTTCGAGCGCCAATTGTAACACCTAAATTTTCTCAAGGCGAGTCCCCAAGAAAATTCCCGCCCCAATTAACAATTTATCTAAATTCTATGGCCCAGGATCTATGGCGGATGCGTTACAAAGTAAATTCTCTAGACACAAATTAAAATCCAATTTCAACTTTATTATATAAACTTTTTACACATATATGTGTTCTATTCTAGATTTCCAATTGTACAGTTTTACAAAGTTAACTTTCACTTAGGTGCCGTTATACTAGAGAGAGAGGGTTGCTATCTTAAAATCCAACCCAGAAGTGTCTACCCCGTGGCCTAATCTCTCGTTGGTCGGGCTACAACCCAGACCGGGATACTCGAAGAGCTAACAACTCTTCGAGGGAAGGCTACAACCTTGCCTGAATAATCGACGAGCTTCAACTCGTCGACGAAGAGCTCCAACTCTTCTAGGGGGTATAGGTGCGAGCTACGACTCTTCACCTTCTAACTCTAGAACCCTATCTAAGTGAGGACGAGCTACAACTCGTCCGGGATACTCGAAGAGCTAACAACTCTTCGAGGGAAGGCTACAACCTTGCCTGAATAGCTGACGAGCTACAACTCGTCAGCGAGGAGCTTCGACTCCTACACGGTTCAAGATCGTGAGCTCCAACTCTCGATCGCTAGCTAAAACCAAGAGCACCAACTCTTGGCTGGAAGGCTTCAACCCTCCAATTCCTACTTTCGGAAAGCTTCGACTCTCCGGGGCAACTAAAAGGCTACAACCCTTTAGCCAGAGCTACAACTCTGTATTATACGACGTGAGCTACTACTCTCGTCGGTCTCGTTGGTCTAGTACTCGGAGACAGGTGAAGTGAAGATCTCCGCAAAATCCAGCTCTTTTATACTGTTTGACTCCGCCCACTTTGCTATCCCCCACCACTATTGTGGTGGGTTGCGTGGGGAAGTCGTCATGGCAACAAGATCATCACAATAACTCTCTCTCTCAGATCTATTACGTTACTTATGACCCTCTCTCTCTACTACATGATTTTATAGGCTTCGCCGATAATTTAAATTTCGCGCTATTTCTCATGGGGTCGATAAAATGATTTTACTGATTATCGATTCATCAGACCAATAATTTTCTATAATATCGGCCTTAAAAATGTA
>NW_023276450.1:0-24123 GCF_013357705.1 Chelonus insularis
AGTGCAAAAATCATGCTACGGAAGATTCGTTCTGAAAAAGTCATCTTATTTCGAGTTTTTAAAATACAATGAAATTATTTCGTTGCAGTAAAATGAAATAATACAATAAAAAAGGAAAAAAAAACGACGGGTTGCACTCCGGGAGTGCCGGCAGAAGTGAAAACTTAAGTATTAACGTTGTGCGTTTTGGATATTTTGGAATGGTTAGGGAATAAGTTTGCACGAATTGCTTTAATTATCAGAATAAAAGTACTATCTTTTATATGGTAGAATACAATATTTATTTATTGCGCTATCGTACACAAACATGACAATTTATATTACATTAAAAAGTTTATCTCTCAAAAAGATTAACTTTCATCCATAATTTCAACACGTATAAGTGAGTGGAAAAGACAATTACCATCACCTGGAATATCTGTAGTTCTGTGTAGAATGACTTTGGGGGTAATGCATTCGTGACTCTCTTCATATATACGAAGTTGTTGGGTGAGGAATTGATTTTGTTCGAGCTGTACATTTTCTAAATTTTGAGAAGCCCTGCATTGCACAACATTCTCTTGGTTTTCATTACTGTCCAATTTCTTTTTTTTCCTGCGAAAAAAACAAAGAAATCATAAAATAAAATAATAACAATATGAATCATATATATATATTACAATATTTAAAATATGAAATTAAATTACATTTGCAAATCATCTAATTTCTTTTAGAACAATTCTTCTACATTTTTGTCATTATCCTTTAAACCTTTTGTACGTTGATAATATGCCCTTTGATTCTCACGATGTCTTTTTCTTTTTTCTTCTCTTTTCTCTTCCTTCGAATCTTTTTTCTTTAAATCATTTTTACGCTGACGCCATGCCCTTTGGTATTCTCAATTTCGTTCCTTTTTTTTTTTCTTTTCTTTCTCTGAAAAACGGAGATTATTTATTATTATCTTATTTCATTTATTTTCATTTGAAATTATTTGTTTGGTAAACGTACACCGCACATGTGCTTATTTTGATGTTATGAAAATATAGGTTAATGCTATAAAGTATAAACATATTACAAATATTACATCTATAATGTGTAAGTACATATGTATCTACATTAATAATTTCGTCAAGCACTACGGTAGACTCGATCGAAACCTAATCTTGATAATAAAATTACATTAATTAATAAATGAAAATTGATTAAACCTAACCTAACCTCAATAATAAAATGAAATTATATTAATTAAAAAATGAAAATTAATTAAATTTTCATCTAGTATATTTATGAAGTACTTACTCATTTTCTTTCGCTATTTTTTCGTCACTTTTTTCAGTAATAGATGCACTTTGTTCAATTTCCATATTTTAAACACTTTATATAAACGAATTTCACGAATAAACAACAGTGTGGCCACTACACAGACGGTCGAGCCATCAGCTGTCACCATCCATGGATGCGCGTGGCACGCTATAACATAAACACACACGAACATTCGCGCAAGCGCCCTGCGCCGCCTAAACGAAACAGCCGGCGCAGGCATACATTCTCGCCGCGCCTTAGAAAGAGAGGGGGATACTCCCTCTCCTACGCCACGCCAGCTGTCTACTCTCCATCCGTCTTACGAATTTTCGATCAGGTCACGTGTCCTGACGCGAGTTTAACATTTTTTACCCATTACAAAAAAAGTCTACAACGCCGCTAAAGAAGTTTTCACTTCAAAAACGGTAATTGTATCGTTCACCCCCACAGCTCTAATAACTTTGACAATTTCGTATGTTGTAAAGGTGATTATATTACTTAATTTGATATGCATATATAGGGAGTACTAGGAACATGAAGAGCACGTGCAAGCTAAATGTTATAAAAATATCAACAGTTCCAGGAAACATTGTTTAAACGGCACTAAATTCGTCATAATTAACCAATCCTATTGCAGCGCTTCCTGCTTCTAAATTGATTATTACAACTAACAATGGTTGATTCAAACAACTCTATGATATATAAATCTGAATCAATAATTAATGATGCTCTTTAAATTTATAGTCAATCATGGAAAAATCATGTTAATGATACATTTACATAATTTTTTTGGACTTCACATTTACTGAATGTATTGTCAATCATTTCAGTTTTTTGGTTTAAAACTCCAGTCACTGAGTGCCCCCAAGTCAACTTGAGTGTCGATTGTGATTATGATAAAGTAATCTCTGGTCTTAAGCTTTTTTAAATATTATTGTATAACTGTAATAGATTTTTATTATAATCAGCGTTTGGAATGGTAATGTCACAAAATTATTTAATGAGTTTGTAAATCATCGTTACATTTGTAAATTTGTTGTTAAAAACTGTTACATTCCTGTTCATGTCTACTATTCCCACTTGATAAACAATAATTCATCAAAAAAACAACTACAACTCCATTATAGCACTCATTGTGGCATAATATCGTACAATACAAATAACCCCCTGTTCAGTCAATGATTCCCGAGCAGAGAAGGCTTCATGTGACATTGTGTACAGTTAATGCTTGTTATTCACTTCAACCAACCCAGAATCAAAAAAAAATGTTCCTAGTTCTCAATCACTTCGTCAGTCTATTCATTATTACAGAAAAATTTTAATAACACCTAACAATTTATATGGATTTGACGAGAAGTTTGTATTCATTTTAATTAAGTTCTGAGTCTTATTAGCTTTAAAATTACAACATCCTTCTTTCAAGTATTCATATGATAGTTTTATGTTTTCTTTGGAAAGTAGAACTACTTTTTTCGACGCTCATCCATCTGGTTATTGAAAGCTTTTGTTGTTGTACGAGTTAGAAATTTTGTGCTCATAATAACAGAAAGTCTTTAATAGCTTTCTTTCTTCCATGGTTCTGGCATTTGATGTAAACAGTTCAAAGCTTGTCGCCAGTTCTTCTTAACTATGTAAGAATAATTTGAGCACTTTAAAAGTCCCTGAACTCCCATCCCATTCAGCTGTATTTTCCAAAAATTCAACATATTTTTTCAAATTGTTGAGGTCTAAGTATATCTTTAAATTCGAATCTATTTTTATCTAATTTTATTATTTTCGATTCAATACGACTATACGAAGCTGTGTTTTCGAAAGTCGTATTGATGACGCAATGTATATCTATCACAAAGTTTACGGCCATACATGATGATCAATTCGGCATATTGTATTCTTCTGACAAAATCATCATGTTAACACTGACTCGACAACTATCTTCAAATTGTCATTAACGAAATCTATATATTCCCTAGATATCAGGTGGCCCCCGGGGTTACATAGATGTTTCTATCCTCAACGCGAGATGCGTTAGCGACCGCCGACCGAAGCGGATAAAGTTGGTACTACGGAAGGCCGAATTCCAAGCCCTGTGCCTGAAGCTGCAAAGTCAAAATATGACATGTAGGACTAGGTACAACCGGCCAATTGAGGTCGGACTCTTAGTGGTATGTCGGAAGGCCTCGGGCTCGTTACGTGTATCCCTGTTTCAAGGTGCAGGTATGCGCGTCCCGGGAAACGCCATCGCGAAGAAAGTAGAGTTATAATTTCCCAGAGTTATACCCTAGTAGGCGAAGTACTCGATTTCCGTTCTTCGGATGGGGGAAGCAGGGATCCCTTAAATATTGACTAACGGGAAGATACTTTTTAATCCTCTTCAACGATTACTATTACACTTTGCTCCATGAAATCGTATAGATTATTTAGCAAAGAGTGATTTTCAAGATAATGAGCGAACATAATTTTCGGCTGGATTCTTTTATTTTTTTCGATAACTTCTTGAAACAATCAAGATTCCGTTACAGTCGACTTCACTAATTTCCTCGGCAGTCGGCAATTGTTGGGCAATGAGAGGTAGGATGAGAGATAGGAATAGTTTGCTGGCCTACAAAACGTCAAAGAAACTGATACGCATTATATAGGCGAGAATTAATTCAGCATTCAGATATAATTAAATATTGTTGAATATAGTCAAGATTGATGCTTAAAGCTAGCTTTTAATTATTGAAACACTTTATTAATATCTAACTGTTTTCATAGTTCGAACATTTTTCTGACACATAAAATCCACATTCATATAAAATTCGTTTTTGTCTTAACTTCTTCTATTGACTATTATAACTAGCACAGTAAGACATCAGTCAAATATTTATAAGAACAATTAAACTTTTTTTTTTATTTTTTCTTGACAATCGTAGAAACTTGATGGAAGATATCTTCTTCCATTTTATAACACAGTATCCGAGATTATTGTATCTATAATATAGAATTATATTATTCTTGATATTAGCATGCCAGTGCAAAATTTTCCGGAAAAATGGAAAAAAGGGAACATCACTTTGATTATATAAATTTATAAAAACTCTTTTAATTAGGAAAAATTGCTTCGGTCAATCGAATCCAGTAAGGAATTCGGAGAAATCAATGCTACAACAAATCAAGAGTTTCACTTTCTTTCGCAGTAGACTATTATTTATAACCAATAATTATATGTAGAATTGATTTGCTTTGTACTAATAATCCTGTCGAGGGCTGGCACAATCGATTGAATCGTGGTGTTGCTGTCAATCACGCGACTGTTGGTGTTTTTTAAAAGCATTGAAAGATGAGCAAGTACACACTGAGCTTTGTATGACTCAAATAAATACTGGTAATAACATTGTAAATCGACGTAAAGAGTATTGGAATTATAACGATCGTCTAAAACGTGTTGTTAATAATTATGATTCATCTTTAATGTTAAGTTACGTTAGAAACGTTACCAAAGTTATTTTTTTCAATAAGTAAACGAATTGGTTGATTAATTGTTGATATTCTTTATGTTGTTGACATGCTGAAGCACACGTTGATAAAGTCATTTAAATTTTAACATATTAAATTCCATGTTGACATAAAAAATTATATGTTGATAAATTAAATTATGAAATGACAAACTAAATTATATGATAATTAATTGAATTTTATATTGACAAAGTTAATTATGTGTTAAATTTTTGTGCGAGGTGATCATTTAGTAATATTTTTTTTTTTCTAATAACTTAAAAATTTGATGAGTATTCACATCGTAGTCATTGATGAATTTTTTTATCTACTTAATGATTTGTATTCTCCCTTTTAAATTAAAATGTATTTAATATAGTTGTTGTAAGTAAAGTATTTCGTTTTGTTTATACAGTTTAAATAAATTCATTATTTTATGTTTTATTATTCTTGTTCATTACTCAATGTAGAAATAATGCTAATTTAGGATTAATTGTCTAGGGGATATTTTATCGGGGATATTATGTCAAGGGATCAAGAATGATGGAACCTGCCCAGGGTAAAGTCTCAATCATTGAGTCATTTTATAGATATGGGAAAAATCGTATGTTAAAGTCATTAAAATCTTATCTTTTGGATCATAGTTCATATCGAGTCATCCATAGACGAGGTCTATAAGAATTATTTATTGTCAAATATTGCTGTAAGTGAGGCATTGGTTAATTATTTAAGTAGAGTCATTTTTGCCATTATAGAATTACATTAAATAACAAGAATATAGTTTTTTTATTTATTTAGGGAGGATATTACACTTCCCTTTGGTTTCAAAATAGTCATGTTATTTTGAAGAGTCCAGATGCCTTAATTCATTTGGTTATAGTCGTTAATGTTCTATAGTTCAATGCTCCATGCTAATCATTTACAGTCTATTGTTATAGTCTATTTTACTAGCTCAGGATAAGGTTCCTTTAGCATCCCCTTCTAAGGAAAGAAAATAGGTTCACTTTTCCTCATACAAAAAGTAAGTGAACACCATTACATAATGTAACATACAAGATAAAGTTTTGAGGTTAGACTTTTTTGGAATATAAAATATTGAGAAAATATCAACTTGTGAATTAACCTAACCGTTTAAGGATAGGGATGATTGTGCCGGAACAGAGCAAACGGAAGTCAGGTTTTATGAAAAATAAAGTATCTTTATTTTAAGCACTAATAGGTACACTAAGTATACTGACAAACTTGAGTTGTTAACTAGGAAGACTGAATGTCGCTCAAAATCACTGAATGTCTATTTTTAATTCTTGAATCTGAATTAAATGTCCAAAAAACTACTCAGCTTGGTGTGTTCGGTATTATTGACCTCCCACACGAGTTTAGCACGCTTCTGAAGTTGAGCAAAAATGTGATTGTGCACGTGGCGTTAGCCTATCAATGCAATGCAAATAAATCTTGATGAACTGTCTTGAATTACACGGAAAAATCTTGAAATATTTCTTGATTCTAGTTTTAGAATGAAGCTTGAATGGCTCTGATGATTTTCAATAGCACTATTATCGGCGCGGAAAGTATTGGCCCCTCACTTTAGAGGAGCATAAAAAAAATACTAATACCCATGGAAAATTGAACCAAGATTAAAAATATAGGTTGAGCAATTCTACGTTACCTGTTCAAATTTGACTTTAATCGGTTAATAAGTTCGCCCGCTACCTAACTTTGAAAGTCGAAAAAGGGCGTTTTTAATGTAGAAAATTTTTTAGGGCAAATATAAACGACCATAATGATGTCAAAATTTGTTCAATCGAGTTGAAAATTTTTTGGTAGTTGCCCGGAACGTTTCTTTCGAAGATCGCGGTGAAAAAAATTAATTATCTCAATTGCCAATTTAATTATTCAAAGAAACATCCATGAACGCTATCTCAACAACAGAACAAGATAATTAAATGATTTAAACGCAAATATAAAGAAAAAAAAAATCACATTATAATCCGCAATTGTAAAAATAAGAACAAAAAGAATTCGCAAAAATATAAGACTTTTTAAAAATGGTACAGGTGTTTATGACACCGATTAACGTTAAGGCTTACCGGTCGTAAACCCATTCTGTGCGTATATGTACACAGAAGAAGATTAAAAGATAGAAAAAATTTTACGTGCGTGCGACCAAAAAACATGTGCAGATGGAAAAGCGTAGGACGTAAGAAATTTTCAGAGGGGCAACGAAAAAACTAAAAGTACCAATAAAGAATAATTCCAAGATCGAAACACTCGAGCGTCACAAGTTCAAAAATTCATAGCACCTTTATTTACAACAATTAAGGAATAAAAATTGATCTCCATATATATTATAGTTAAATGAATAATATAGAGCCATTTTTATTCTTTAGAAATTATTTTTAAACCCGTAGGGCAATTCATGAGAGCATCAACTTCCCCATTTAGGTCCCAGAGCATGATTTTAGGGACTTTGAAAATTCATAACACCTTTATTTATAATAATTAAGGAATAAAAATTGATCTCCATATCAATTATAGTTAAATAAATAATATAGAGCCATTTTGATTCTTTAAAAATTATATTCAAACCCGTAGGGCAATTCTTGAGAGCATCAACTTGCTCCTTGGGACCCAGAGCATGATTTTAGGGACTTTGAAAATTCATAACCCCTTTATTTCTAATAATTAAGGAACAAAAGTTGATCTCCATATATATTATAATTAAATAAATAATATAGAGCCATTTTTATTCTTTAGAAATTATATTGAGAGCATCAACTTGCCCCTTAAGGTCCCAGAGCATAATTTCTGGATCTCATAATTCTAGATGAATCTTTTTTTCTGTAAAATATCGAAAGGTCATTTATTTGTCCAAGTGCGTTTTAATGCTCTGATACTTGAATACTTTTGTCATTCGTCGATTTTCTGTGTCATTGGCTTCAGGTATACGCTCCCTCATTTGGGTTGACCTGTACCATTATTTCTACTATCTATTGATGACTGTGGGAACACCTTTAGTCTATCTACAGAACATTGTTTTCGGGATTCTGTTAGCTATTGTTCGCTTCCTAATTTGCAGTAGCTATTGTTTTCCTTTTCTTGTTCTGTAATGGTTACTATTTTATTTGCTCGTTTGTGATGGATGGCCTTTTTCACTTATTCCATGGTCATGTCTTTCCTGATTTTTCCTCATACTTGTTTGTATAGTTTGTTTTAATTTCTGGACTTTCCCTACATTATTATCTTTCTTGACAATTTCTGCCATACCTTTTTCTTCATATTTTTTGGTCAGTCTTGAAGTATCGTTTGTCTGGTAAAGTACTACTTGTGTGCTTATCGTTCTGAATATTTTTCTCGACTTTCTTACGCTATATTCTTAGATTCACCTGTTTTTTTATTCGTGTTTGATTTAATCAACGTTATCATTTGAAGTACTGTGGATTTTTTTGCAACTATATTACGTTTTGTGATTGTGTCATTTTTGGTGAGTGAAAAATCATTTGGTGACAGTTATACTGTTTCTATTTGGATTTACGAGACGTCTCATTCTTCTCAACGGGGGTAAGAATTTAAGATTATTCGATATTAATTTCTTTTTTTATCAAAGAATAATTTTTTTCACGGCAAGTCTGTAGAGACGCTTTGTTGAAATTTTGTATTTTATTTCATAATCTTAACGATTTTCGTCGCTTAATTTTGTATTGTTAATTTTTTTTTTAATCATAATGGACGGGTGTATTCTAATAAATCATTCTAATTTTCGTATCCTCGATGCCGGCGGTAACGGTGATTGTTTTTTTAAATTACCTTAGTAAATTATTCAATATTCGTGGATCATTCAAAGTGCGCCAAAAGATCGTGTCTTATGTTGTAGATCATTGGACCGATTATTGTGACGACGCTAATGGTTATTTTCAAACTACGAGTGCTTCACAATATAAGTCCATGATGGAAAAACAAGGGGTATTTGCGTCTCTTCTAGAATGCCGGGCAGCAGCGCAATTTTTCGGTGTCAATTTGATCGTCGTCCGGCAAAATGCAGACAAGTCTCACTATATGTTAGAATTCCGCAATATGAATGCTAGTGAAGACATACATTTATTATTTACTGGGCAGCATAGTGAACATCACAGAGATGGACATTTTCAAATTTTAACAAGGACAAATGACGATGATGTCATGGAAGTAGAAGCAGTTAAGGTTGATACAACGGTCCACAGAGAAAGTGTAAATTCGATAGAAGATAACACTTGTAAGAGAAATGCAAACTCACCATTGCATATCAGTGATGAAGAATCGTCGTCATCAGATTTGAACCGATCACATGCTGAAGAACCAAAACTGCTGAAAAAAGAAAAAAACAAGAAAAACGCGGAATCACTGAAACATTTAACAGAAGGTGAAAAATTAATGGTCATTAATGCACGTAAGTATTTCGATGAAGAAAAAATGAATGGACCGAATGATGTGATGCAGGTGATAAGGAGGACTGCAGAATGCCTTCAAATCTCGGAGAGGACCGTGAAGCGTGTCACAAGCGAATGGCGAAAAAACGGTGAAATAAAAAAAACCGAAAAAAGTGGAAGACCATCCGTTCCGTGCGATGAGAATTTGCAAGGGTTGATACGGTGAAAAATTCACGAGTTTTATGCAAGGAAAGAATTTCCAACTACGTTATCGCTGTATGAAATATTAAAACAAGAAGTACCGGACCTACCGGAATTTAAACTTACAACCCTCAGGAAATGGATGAAAAATTTGAATTTTTCTTATAAAAAACTAGCTAAGAAACCCGTTTGGATGGAAAGCGTGAAAATCGCTGGGCAGCGTGATAAATATTTGCGCGAAATTGAAGGATACCGTAACAAGGGTTACAAAATATTTTATACTGACGAATCGTGGTGTGGAGCAAATCATAGTCGAAAGTATGGATGGACAGAGAGCACCGATATGAACGCGTTTGACGGTTACGATTTATATCGTGAGAGAGTCCAAGACGTTTACGGACAACGAGGTGGTTTTATTACACCTTCTGGAGCTGGAAAACGGGTGATCCTGCTGCATATTGGAAGTGAAGATGGATTTTTACCAGACGCAATGAAATGTTTTGTAGGCGTAAAGGGATCGAGCGACTACCACGATGAAATGAACCCTCAACACTATCAGGAATGGATGGAAGACGTACTACGCGTGCTGCCCAGTAAATCGGTAATAGTCCTAGATCAAGCACCTTATCATACAATGCTTGATCCCGAATTCCGTAATCCCACCACACAATGGCGAAAAGAGCAGATAATCCAATGGTTAATAAAGCGAGAGGTAAAAGTACCAACGTATGCAGAAAATTTTGAAGACATGTACAGAAATGAACTTTTAAACTTAGCAAAGCCATACCACTATCCAAGACATTACATGTGTAATAAAATTGCCAAAGAAATGCGTGGAGACGAAGTAAAAATTTTATGGCTGCCAGTAGCACACTGTGAGTATAATCCAATTGAACTCGTATGGGCATAGGTGAAAAATTACGTAGCAAAACGTAACAAAACCTTTAAGGTAAACGATGTACATCAGCTGTGTATAGAGGCGATGACATCCATTCCTCCAACGCTATGGCCGCGGTGCATACAGCACGCGAAAAAAGAAGAAGAAAAAGCTCGTAAACAGGCGAAAACCATTTCAGAAAGAATGGAATCGATAGTGGCGAACGCAGAAAATGATAGTGAAGATGATGAAACTGACGAAGAGAGTAACAGTGATAGCTAAAGATGAGCAATGTAATAACCGTATGACAATAAATCCGCAGCAACCGAAAAGACAATTTTTTTTTCAGGTACAAAAGGAACGGTAAGAAAAATAAGCAAAAAATTTGATTAACACCAAATAACAATCACAAAACAACACGGAAGAAAATAAAAATCACAAAATACCACAAATGACAACAGATAAGAATCAACACAATCAAAAGCCCAAACCTATCTCCTATCCCACATCCTTTCCCCTCCTGACGAAAAACGCCTACCACCTTCACGTGGTTTTCGTCGAGCAACAATTCATTGTTGGCCAAGGGTAGGCAAAAACATCCGTACCAAATTTTAGATATTGATCTCTAGATAGTTACATCATAAAGTGCTAAGAATTGCCCTACGGGTTTGAATATAATTTTTAAAGAATAAAAATGGCTCAATATTATTTATTGAACTATAATTTATATGGAGATCAACTTTTGTTCCTTAATTATTAGAAATAAAGGGGTTATGAATTTTCAAAGTCCCTAAAATCATGCTCTGGGTCCCAAGGAGCAAGTTGATGCTCTCAAGAATTGCCCTACGGGTTTGAATATAATTTTTAAAGAATCAAAATGGCTCTATATTATTTATTTAACTATAATTGATATGGAGATCAATTTTTATTCCTTAATTATTATAAATAAAGGTGTTATGAATTTTCAAAGTCCCTAAAATCATGCTCTGGGACCTAAATGGGGAAGTTGATGCTCTCATGAATTGCCCTACGGGTTTAAAAATAATTTCTAAAGAATAAAAATGGCTCTATATTATTCATTTAACTATAATATATATGGAGATCAATTTTTATTCCTTAATTGTTGTAAATAAAGGTGCTATGAATTTTTGAACTTGTGACGCTCGAGTGTTTCGATCTTGGAATTATTCTTTATTGGTACTTTTAGTTTTTTCGTTGCCCCTCTGAAAATTTCTTACGTCCTACGCTTTTCCATCTGCACATGTTTTTTGGTCGCACGCACGTAAAATTTTTTCTATCTTTTAATCTTCTTCTGTGTACATATACGCACAGAATGGGTTTACGACCGGTAAGCCTTAACGTTAATCGGTGTCATAAACACCTGTACCATTTTTAAAAAGTCTTATATTTTTGCGAATTCTTTTTGTTCTTATTTTTACAATTGCGGATTATAATGTGATTTTTTTTTTCTTTATATTTGCGTTTAAATCATTTAATTATCTTGTTCTGTTGTTGAGATAGCGTTCATGGATGTTTCTTTGAATAATTAAATTGGCAATTGAGATAATTAATTTTTTTCACCGCGATCTTCGAAAGAAACGTTCCGGGCAACTACCAAAAAATTTTCAACTCGATTGAACAAATTTTGACATCATTATGGTCGTTTATATTTGCCCTAAAAAATTTTCTACATTAAAAACGCCCTTTTTCGACTTTCAAAGTTAGGTAGCGGGCGAACTTATTAACCGATTAAAGTCAAATTTGAACAGGTAACGTAGAATTGCTCAACCTATATTTTTAATCTTGGTTCAATTTTCCATGGGTATTAGTATTTTTTTATGCTCCTCTAAAGTGAGGGGCCAATACTTTCCGCGCCGATAATAGTACTGATGATTGACTCAAACTTGTAAGATTTGTTAAGAATGAATAAGAATGGCATGTACACGTGAACGAGAACCGTAAAAGAAAGGCGACAGGAACTTCATTAGTCAACAGGGACACTGAAAATTAGTCAAATGATTGACTAAATTAAGAATTATTGATTGTTTGGTCGATTGGTTATCGACCCTGTCCCAAGATGGCCGCCGAAGTTCCTGTCAGCTGGCAAATTCAAACTGAGAATTAATTAATTCTCAACAAATATTATATTATTCAAAAAATAAATGCAGAAAAACAACGTTAAAGTATTATTATATGAATATAAATTTATCGATTGCATTAAAATAATGAATCTATGTACTAAACATAAAGAAATAGGTCGATATGCCTACATTAATGATTCAAAAGAAACGCTGTAACTATTCGCACGTTCCTGTGAAAACACAGGACACCGAAACACGGGAGAATTTATAAAGAAACCGTGGTAATTTATAAAATCCCGTGGTAATTTTGAATCACGGGTTAAATATACGAACACCCACCCACGGGCAAATAGATCAAATGGAATCCCATCAAATTATATATGAGAACCTAAGAACTTATATTGACACGAGTTTGTGAATGGATAATGCATGGTCCAGTAAATGAAGTCCCGTATACGGATAAGTTTGAATTAAATCCACGTCGTACACCTGTATATGTAAAGTGTATATGTCAATGTATTTTAGCTTCAAAAATAAGTTCACCACGCATTGTACTCTCACAATTTGATGATCAAGGGAGTGAAATTATCGTAAAGACGATATTCACAATTAAAATTATTTCCGAGTTTTTTTGCGGTTAAATAATAATTCAGCACTCTTTGCACTTCAAAATTTCTTATTGATGAACTGAGTCTATCCTTTGCAGAGCTAGTGCATGGAATAAAATATCAATTTCAGCAACTCCTAGGTTTAGTACCTTCCGTACCACAGTCATTACTATCGTGATAAGAGAAAATCTCACGCCTTCTGCGGAAGCGTCAAGAGCGAAATTCTAAATCTACTGAATTTATTTTCGGTTATATATCAAGTAAATTAAAATAACAAATAAAACTCACAATTACTTGTATATTATTATATTTTTAGTAATAAATTAATAAATAACACTGGTACATTTGAACACAAGCTTTCGAATACTGTACCTTTATATATTTATATACATTAAAAATGGCGGCTAGAAACTACGGTGACAGCCGAAATTAAACGAAGACATACGAATAGCAATTTTTGATGTGCCTGACTTTACCGACGCGATGAGAGAAACTCTTACACTTGATAAATAGATCTTTATTTTTCAAGTTAAAAAAGATAGCTCTTTTTCGTATCATTTAGAGCATTAAATTTTAAGAAGGCAAGAAAATTTTCAGGTGCTCATTCTATTTGAATTTAAGAAGAAAAGAAAGTTAAAAAAAAAGTGTGAGAGAATCTTTCTACACGATGGTTCCCAAGGGTTGAGTGAGCATTGCATGCTAATTGTGCGGTGGTTATCTTAGTCTCGTTTTTACAGAGCCAACACTTGGAATGGAAATGAAAGAAAAACTTATTCTAGGATCGAATACTAGTCCAGCCAGCTATGCTTACTTATTGTGCATTGATGATATTAGTCCGTTTTTTCCAATGATGACACATAAGTGTCAATTGGAACAAAAATATGAGGAAAGTTTCTTCTAGGATCAAATACTAGTCTAGCAAGTATTGTTTGCAAATTGTACGTTAACAAACTAAATCTTCCTTTCAGGGATGTGATGAAAGAAACGGAAAAGAAGCTTCCTCGGGGTTTTAAATATAGTCTAGCTAGCATTGCTAGAAATTGTACGACTGTACCTAATAAACAGTGATACTGAACTATTTGGTTGTATTTCTTTTATAGCATCAAAAGTCTGCAGTTCGTATTGGGGTCAAAAAGAATGATTTTTCTCGAATTGAAGCCACAAAATTCAAGGAAATATTTTTAAAATAGCGTTGACGAACTGCAAAAATATGTCGACATGGTAAATATGATGACATCCACAAACTATACGTGAATAATGTTGCTGTTGCTGTCCGGGGAGGATTGTTACCTATGGTAAATTCATATTGTTCGTGATCAGATTTTGTTATTTCTATTTTTTGACACGCTTTTATCTCTACAAGTACCTGATCTTCCAACACTTCCCACTGGATGCGAATAGTACCAGTCGAAAGAACGCGTAATCATTTTTCTTAATGAGCTTTCTTTCGATATTACTTGTTTTAATTCACCATTTAAACATTCCAGCCGATTGTTAGTTTTGTTGGAGAGATTACCTTTATTCATGTGGCAGCTTACCCTCTCTTCAGTTATATTGTGCCAATTATTATTGAAGCTCTGAATAAATTTGATATGTGTTTTGTCATATTCTTCTTGACTGTTGCTTTTAGTCGGTCTTTCTCAATAGTGCTTGGCTACATCTTTTTCTCCTCGAGACAGTTTTATTTCAGCTGAGTCAACAATTTTTTTAAGTATCTTTAGCGTATGCAACATACATATGTATGTCCTTACGTGCGGCAAAATCTTTTTTATCACAGATCTTCCATTCAGATCTTTATATGTCATAAAACTTTTAATATTATTAAAACTTTCAATTTTCTCCATCTTAAACGTTTGAAGAAACCACCTCACGGTATCTTCATCTACAGAGGCTAATGACCCCATGCCTACAACTTGGCCGCTCCTATTGCTATCTTCAACTAATAAAATCATGGTCACTGATTGATTTTTCAAAAATTCATATGTTCCATCGAGAAAAACGACTTTAGGCCATGTTTGAAGATCATTTCTAATTTTTGGTGTCGAACAATACAGTACTTAAAATACTTTGCTGTGGTCATGTAGAATCTAACATTGGCACCCTAGATATCAAAAATCGATTTATACACTTACACTCTAAATTAAATTGTCAGTATATTATCATATCATTTATTTAATAATATTACGTACCATACTCTGAGTGAAGTAAAGCTACGATAGCAGACGAACTATCTTTTTCGGGATCTTCTAGTTTGCTTTTCATTTTGTGTAAATCTTTCAGTAACACTGTTTTACTAAATTGTTCTTGAATCATTTTCATAGCGAGCTTCAAGTTTGGATCTAATTTCGACGCCACCATTACCACTTTCTCCTAGTCAGGCGTAAGTTTTCTATTTTCGGATATCAAATTGTGATATTCCTGTAAAGGCAAAGTTATTGTTAACATCACAATATCGAAATATTTAAATGTGTAACTTGAAAGGTTATTTTAACGAAATGAATTGATTTGATTGTTAATTATAGCAGGGAGGGATTAGATGTCTCCAAGTACAAACACATAACCTAACAGTTTGTATGACATAAAGGATATGCTCTTACTTATGACATTGGATGCTTTTCATGTTCCCATTGTAACCCAACGATTTGAAGCGTCTGGTCTTTTGTTCCATGTAAGTAAGAGGGACAGTTTGCTTCGTGGGTACTGAAAAATTAAATAAAACATTGAGATAAAATAGATTACGGTCGAAACAATAATGAGAATAGCATGTACCAAAATTTTTATACCCATGCATATGCGTATATGCATTAGTTATTAAAAATTTAATCATATTTATAAATATAATAAGATGATATAAGAAGCTTGATACTTATCACCCATGTCCCCACTTTTATTATATAAAGCATTGGAAAATACGATTTGTTATTCAACTTATTCATCATACACATGTATTGTCTTTCCAAATAACGCTTGAGTCCAAAAGTGCTGATTATCATAATATCGAATATGAGTATTTATAAAACTTTGATAAAAATAGATGTCAATTCATCTGTTCACTTCATTTAAAAGAAAACCGGTAATTTATTCGCTCATTTACCGACATTATTTAACTACTACCGTTATTAAAAGCTAATAAAAAAGAACATACCTATGTTGACGAATATCTATGGATGTGGACGGTCTAGATTTGCCAAATTTACACTGAAACTGTACCATTTTGTAACGTAATGGCTATTTGTATCATCTTCTTCGGTTTTGAATTTTCTGAAATCAGGTATTGTATAAACTTGCTTGGCTCTATCACAATACATCTTCCAAAGATCGATAAAATCTGAGTAAGAATTAAATGTTTGATTAACGGCACGAGTATAGGATGTCATTTTCTCACAATTATTACGATATAAGCTTGATTCGAGAACACTGGAATTCTTATATCTGGCTAGTTAGTATTTAAAATAAAATATAGAAAATTTTATATATCGTCAGAAAAAAGATCTTGTTTCTTCTGTACCTCTATTATCAAGATTAAAGGTTCACGGGCTCGAGGTTTGCAGCATAGCACGGTGCAGCGACGTAGCTAGTCTGTATGACCTGCACGCCAACGGCCCGAAAAGAAAATTCGGACAACAACTACCGCACTATTGGAAAAGTTTTGAGTGCTTTAAGCATGTTGTTACAATATAGATTATATCTTCTAATTATGAATTTAGAAATTATTATTATCATTGTTATTATTATTTATAGTAGTAATTAAGTTTCTTATCTTTAATGCAAGAAATTCTTTATTAGTAACCTCTTCAATACAAACGGCAAATTGAGTTCTCCTTCCCGCTCGAGTTTGTCTCCGACTTGGAGACTCTTTGGCAAATTGTTCATCATCTGAATAAATTGGCGAATAATATGAAAGTAATTGTTGAAGCGTCTGACACTGATATCCTTGATATTGTACTTGGAAAGATGCATAAATTAGAAGCATTAGAAGTTTTCTTTAGTACAATGGGAGCGAAGCATGATATTATTGAATTCATCAATTGTACTGAATAAACTAGTAAACTTGGCTATTTTGTGTGTCGTGCTCTGTCTGATTTTTATGCATATAAAGGCTGTAATTACACAGCGAGCTTTTATAAAAAAAGCAAAGTTAAGCTTTTATCAAGAAATCAATATAAAATATACCCGTACAGTTAGCATTTGCTAATTAAAACATAATTGATAAAATTAGGAATTTCAGAGATATTGAAATATTACAACAATGTACGTCCGAGCTGCATGGTTTTAAATGGAATAGCGTAGATGACGCGAGGCTACTAATTTTCCGGAATTAATTCACATCGACTTCTGTTGCTGAATATTTTCTCGAAAATGTTAAAAAATTCGACTCTCCACAGCTTCAACCATGTTGGAAGTCACTGAACAAATATTCTCCGTACAAAATTTTTGTAAGGTTCATGTGGCGAAATGCTACGGAAGCAAATTGTATTAATTTTCCGCTAGAACAATGTGGTTAGACACTCAATGGAAATAGAATTGAACCACTGTGGTTCGAAGGTGATCCAACACCTTTCAAAGTTGTAGATATTCTTGTCGTAGAATAAATAAAATAGGAAATTGCGAAGTTAGTAATGGTGATAACAATGATGGAGATAAGAATTGAAATAGAAATAATTAGAATTATAATGATAATTAATTATAATTTATTCTATTCTATTATTATTTCGATCTATTCTTAATATAATTATAACAAACGAAATAATTGAAATTAAAATAATAATATGTGTACCTGTAGATGTAAATGTGTAAGTTTAAGTGTAAGCTTGTACGTTAATGTATAGATTATTATTCCCTGTATAAGTTCAGAATTATGAATAAAAAATACTTTATTGTGAGATTGCCGATGAAATATGAATATATTCAAGTTAATAAACCTTTGTTGGAATTTAAATTTATTTATTCGTACTATCATAAATTATTCATTGATGTTATCATTATGCATTACTTTTGACTTCATCCCTGAATCCTTCAAGTATCCCAAATGATTAAACATTTATATTTCTTTAACGTTTGCTGCCACAGGTTTAGACCTAAAATAAACGTGGCACTGAAATGTTTATAAAATAAGAGAAGATCTAATCGTTAATTCAAGTTTAGTGTGAAGCGCTCACTCGATGGGTACGATTACTGTACCTATATCAAAAGATTTAAAAAGTCACATAAATTTTAGGCACCACTAAGGATGGCAGCCCATCCAGTTTTAAGAATAAAAAAGTGAGTACTTCACAACAAAAAATGTTTCAGGCGGTAACTCGATAAGCCCATGATTTTGCAGCGAGCTCTCGCTCTATTATAAATACATAAAAATTTTGACTAACATATAAAACTTTTATCTTTTGATATTTTTTTTCTAATGCAGTGAAATATGGACGGAAAGTACTGAACATATTTCAAATATTTAGCGATAGAGCGTGTCAGCCTAAATAAACTGTTACTCAGTTAAAACGGTAAATCATAAAGATTCGGTAAATTATGTACTTAGTTTTGATATATCTGTCATTGACAGATCACTTCTAGTTATTTTAAAAATAACTTGAACTCTATTATTGTAGCTAACCCCTAAATATACATTAGTCGTCACAAATGTCCTCCAATGTATTCATTTATCCTTATAATAAAACAGTTAACTACTTAAAATAATCCCATGGGGATAAGTTTTGGAGAGGGGAGAATTAGTTTTTGACTGGGACTTAAGTAGACCAGACGTCTTCTATTAAATTAATTTATAGTTGTTATTCTTCAATAAACATTTTGTTTAAATTAATTTTCAGACGTTATTCTTTAGATTTATTTTCCATTGGTCTCAAAAGTAGGATAAGGATATTGCTTTAATTTTATTGGTCTAGCCTTCTTCAAAACATAGAACTACTAACTAAACTACTAAGTATTTAGCAGCTTTGTTGATGTTAGTTAGGTCGTAAATAAAGGTTGCCTATTGATCTTCTAAGAGGAATTAATCCTCCAGATAATTCTCCTAAGGATGATTCTACAACTGATTTTGTTACTAATCTTCGTAAACAATTAAAGATTGTTCATGATAATGTCCGAGATAAGTTACAAATTGAATCAGAAAAACTTAAGTGTATGTATAATTTAAAATCAAATGTTCTTCCTTTTGATGTTAGTCGGAAGGTTGAGGTATTTTTTCCTAATAGAATTGAAGCAAAATGTCTAAAACTTCGATGTAAGCGGAAACATATTATCGTATATTATCAAAAATAAATTGAATGATGTTGTATTTCGAATTCATAAAATTCCGAAGGGTCGTCTAAAAGTTGTTCATGTGAATAGACTCACTTCTTATGAAGATGATTAGCTATCTTGATTCTCTCTGAATTGCTCATTTCAGTTGAATTCAGGGTTTTTAAAAAATTGACTTTATATTATAAAAAGTCACTATTCAATCTAATTATTCTGTAAATAACGTTTACTTTGTTTAAATCCATGACCTTCCAGTTCTTGGCATTTTCCGCTCTTTGGTTTCTTATGAGTTCTTCCCAGTGTTCCCTACTGATGAATAAGAAGGAAGAAAAGGAAATTAAAGATGAAAATTAAGATTTTTAAGTTTGAAATTGACTGACGGACGGTTAGTTTATTTCAAGGAACCTGTTATAGTAGAGGATCATGTTATTAGTTCAATGTAGATCATCTTGGTCTGTTTAGATGTTTTTACCTGCCGGAAGATTTTTCCCGCCTAATCATTTATTTTTGAACAGACAGGGTTGGAAGCACCACTCTTGATGACTAGCCAAAATTTTCTATTTTAGTTATTTTAGAAATTAGATTGAATTCAAATTTCGATTCATTGAGTCTGAGATTATATTTTAAACTTCCTTTAATTTGGGCCCAATCCATTACTCTATTCAACTAATAGGAATTGCCGCGTGGCAGTTTATAGAAGATCGGGAGAAGTGTAAAATATTTGTATGTCACCATCTAATGACTATTAGACTAACGACAGTTTGTTGATTAACGACGATTGCTTGTCGATTAGATTGTTTATAGCAACATTCAACTATATATAAAAAATGAAATGTATCAAAAAGTACATAATTTTAAATTAAAATAAAATAAGACGCTAAACTTTTCGATATGTTGCTAATACATATAAAGCATTGAAGAATAAATGAATCACCTTTTTTTAATACATCTTACGTTATCACAGCACTTTCTATTTTATTTTAAATCTAGTAATGTTACATCAAAAACAGAATTCTTTGAATCTTCCGTGGATTCAACTTTCTCATAAAAATATAAAAATTTTTTTATTAAAAGACCATGACTTAATAACCATTATGATAACGACTATTTTAAACCATGATTATAATCATTCAAAGTAACAGAAAGATCTTTGAATTATTTAATTGATTCACGAGTTATGAACTATGAAAAACACGCATTATGCCCAGAAATACCTGGTTGCATACGATGTATTGCATTCTATACCTCACGTCCAATTCCTCCATCCTTTGCTCTCGACTAGCAATTTCTGTATGCATCACTATCGGGTTATTGTTTTCGTTTCCCACTTAATCTTTTAGTTCGACATTCTCAGCATCCGCATGAAAAAAGATTTTGAGTACAGATAAATAGTTCCACTTCTACATTTAATTTTAGATTTAAAAATGTATTTTATTAAAATTTTACAAACCTACCGGATAAATTGGTAATATTGTCATTTTTTCTGTCATTATCTACAATCACTGTATCATCACGAAATAATGAATCAAAAGATTAATAACAAATTCTGGTCTTAAGTTAATGAAAAATGTTATAAAACAATTGATTTCGAATTTTATCAATTTATTTGATATATTTATGATCTATCTTTTGAATCAATGCTTACCATAAAACTATTACAAAAATTGATTAATTTTATTATTCAATAATTGTTTTTTAATGAATTAATTTATTTATCGATTTCAAATTATCTGCTAATGCTAGATCTCAAATTATTCCGCTGCAGAAGTCATTATGTCGGCCTAAGTTTATTGCATTGTTTTCGTGAAGTCAGACACGTGCCTTACATGTTACTGTTATTTTACACATCTATCGCGTTATATTTTTTTTTGGCTAATATAATATGCTGAGCGTAAATATTTTTATTATATCGTAATCTGTTATCGATTACTGTAAATTATAAATTCATTTTGAAATTTGTGAAAATTCTTTTGATGTTAGTTTAATCACGTCGTGAGTTAACTATTGTCGAATAGAAAAAAGGTTCTTTAGTCGCCTCGAAGCCTTCGGGCTCTCAACCACTGATGTTTACCACTTCTATCACGTTTTTCGTTACTGCGTAAGTATACAAAAGCACTTGAGGAATTCTCTTCTCAGCTCGACAGTAAATAATAACTCATCGGCTCGTTTACCAATACACTTATTCGGAGAACTACGCCACAAATGTAACAATACACTTTCACACTACTATAAGAGACATCCTATTAATTCTTCAGAGTTCAAAAAGTAATAGAGTGGGGAAAACTGTAGATCACTCCCCGTAGGCCTAAACATTAAAAGTAATGATTTTTTCGCAGATTAATGAATTTTTCGCATTTTCATCGTTTCATTCATCTACTGAGAAAAAGAAATTTCAGACAGTCGACATACATGTGGTCACTAATCAAACACCATACTAATTGATTATTGAAATTAGCATATTTCCTTTGAGTGATACTTCCGGAATCTTTTCTTCACTTCAGTAGAAAACCGTAAAAATTCACGATTACCCCAATTGAAATTGATTCTGCAGGTCATTAGAGCAGAAAAAACGAAAAATTTTTAAATATCTTTTGAAAAAATTGGCTATCAATTATAAACAAATATCGAAAGTCACATTCATTTGGGATATATGAAAATGGCCATTTTTAATGTGATAAATCTACGATAAAAATAATTATACCTAGTTACTTGTTCAGTGATTTGGTGATCACTTTATTTCTTTAAATGAAAATTACGTTTCACAGGAAATATTGATTGCAGCAGGTTTAGACAAGTCTGTTTTTATTTATTTGATCAATTTGTTGGAATCATATACAACATTATATGACAATCTCTAATTGATTATTTTCGAAATTAATTCACTAATCTACAAGCAGACTTCAAGAATACCTCAGTGCTGCGTATTTTTTTTAAGATAGAGCTTAAATATCGAGTATTATTGGACGTCAAAGAGCAGCAATAGAAGAGCCGCTTCCGCATATGCTGCTAAATTTCCAAACTCGAGACATCATGATCATAAAACTATCTATATGACAGTTTAAAGAATACAAGAAAAGAGAAGTGTCTTCCTTTGTAGTACATCTTGGGAAAGGAGTGGTTATTTAACCAGGGTACTTAGGATGGAATGTAGCTGGTGAATGTAGTAATGACCTTGGAGAGTAATGAGTAAGAACCAACTGCTGTGCTCGATAATTCTCCACCTCACTTACCTATATCTTCTGCGTAATAATACGGGGGTGAGAACAATGTAGAATCAGCAAGAATATGAATTAGTTCATGCAACGATGGAATAATTTACTGAACCCGCCGCTCGACGTGCTCGTACTGTCGGAAGGTAGATCTCCTTTCGGCAACAATGTCTGAGACTGAATCAAGTCTCTTGAGACTCCTGTACCCTGAAATTGACGTACAAAACTTAATCTAAAGGGAAGCGAGGTCACCCTCAAGAGAATAGTCATCCACGTATATACAATAATGACTTTTTATTATGGAATTAATGCATACACTGGAATCCTTGTTCGTAACCTGGAGTGGGTAGATATGTTTACATGGATTCCAGTATACTTATTTAGTGTTTCTTATAAACAATATGTAAATAATTGTACAATATTACCCGCGAGACTCAATTGACTTAATTCGGGTACGGAAAAAAGTACAGTAACAAAATAGTGGCCTGAAGGGCCCAGTTCGCTATGAATACAATGAAACACGCTTCGCCGCGGCTTCGCCCTATGCCCAAGGGGATACAAAAAGGGTTTGAGCTCACCGTTGCTGACTAGTTATCCAGGAACTGGCTCTGCTACAGGACTCCCTCTCCCCATGCTTTCCCCGTCCGAAGGACGGAAATTGTGTGCCTTGCTTCTTTCGGCATAACTCTGGGAAATTATAACTCTACTCTCTTCGTGATGACATTTCCCGGGACGCGTATACCTGCACCTAGAATAGGTGCAGGTATACGCGTAACAAGCCCGAGGCCTTACAACATAATACTACGAGTCCGACCTCAATTGGCCAGTTTTACCTAGGCCTACATGTCATATTTCGATTTCGCAGCCCCAGGCACAGAGCTTGGAATTTAGCCTACCGTCGTACCAACTTTGTCCGCTTTCGTCGGCGGTCGCTAACGCGTCTGGCGCTCGGCGTGTTCGACGTGCCCACATTCAATTTACCATAGAGGGCAGTAAGAAAATGAGACATGACGACCTGTGATCAATAATCTGCCCTCGTTGTTACGCGAGAGATCTTAAGGACAGAAACATCTATGTAACCCCGGGGGCCATCTGCTACAGGACTTCTGGCATAGATTCACGTGAGTCAGCTCCTCACCCTCGGGGAACACCCAGCTTCCGTCTCGTACGGTCTGCTGGTGATGGCAGCAACTTTTGGTGGCGGTCGTTCCTCCAGGGTAACACTTCCTTGTCGATTTCACAGCTTCCAGACGATCTCGTTACACGTTTTACTTTACTGACTTCAAACTTCGACGAGCGTCGTACGTGCGTTCTAATGTGTCTAGCGGCTGAAGCCCAACTGATAATGATGAGATTATTAAGAAAATTAAAAAAACTTCAGAAAGCTCGACTCATAAATTGTAACATAGAATGAAAATCTTACGAAAAACAATATACCAGACACTCACAAAATGCCTGCCCACCATATCCATAAAAACGACTTTCAAAAACATTTCGGCATTTGAAATTTTAAAAACGATATTGTTTAGGATATATCTGATCTGCATCAAAAGTTAGTCAGATTCAGTGTCAATATATGGTAGGCTTCAACTTCTTTTGCTCATCTAGTGATCAGAATATTTTTGATCTAAAAATACACGCACTTATTTAGTGGAATGAGCTGGTGGGCTATCATGTTGAAATATTATCTATGAAATCATATTCTACTGGTTCAACCCGGGGAAAACAGAAAATATAAAT